>NC_084621.1:21825330-21955330 GCF_033978795.1 Nerophis ophidion | reverse complement strand
GTCCTCCTCCCCTCCATATTGGCGCCGTGTGCCTCTGGCCGACTGTAAAGCAGCAGGTTGGAGGACTCACGGGGCGGGCGGGGACCGTCCCGGCCAGGGAGCAGCACAGTGCGCCCACGCCACGGCGGCTAAATTAGCCGCCGAGCCCCTCCCTGCGGGCGGCATATGTTTTACTGCACTACACACACACACACACACACACACACACACACACACACACACACACACACACACACACACACGCTCATGTACTTCAGACCTTCTGGGGACCTGAGAAAAATGCCTCCCTCTTTAGGACCAGCCTTTCTAGATATATAAAGATGTGTATTTACAACATTAATAATATATACATACTATGCAAATTTTAAAAAGGTGGTTGTGAAAAAGTAAAAGGTCACCATTTTACAAGAAAAACTTGGAATTTTGGCAGTATTATAATGAACGTTGTCATTTTACTCAAAACTGCACAAGAAAAACTGAACTTTCAAGCAATATTATGATAAAAGTTGGAATTTTACTCGAGAACAGTCGCAATTTTACAAGAAAAGCTTAAAATACCGGCAATTTTATGAAAGGAGTCGTAATTTTACTTGACAAAAGTCAGGATTTTATATGAAACTTTAAAAATGTTGGCAATGTTATGAAAATGATCGGAATTTTACATGGCGAATTTATGGCAAAAGTTGTCATTCTACTTAAAAAATGTCACTATCTTACAAAGACACAAAAAAAATGGGCAATATTGTGACAAAAGTCAGAATTTACCAAGACAAATGTCGATGTTTTGCATTAAAAAGAAATACTTTACATGAAAGAGTTACAATTTTACAACAAAATATTGCAATATTACAGAAACAAAGTATATAAGATTTGTTCCCAATTTTGTAAGAAAAAAGTCGACACTTTGTGAGAAAAAGACTGCTTTTAGTTCATTAGTGGGGCGGCATAGCTCGGTTGGTAGAGCGGCCGTGCTAGCAACTTGAGGGTTGCAGGTTCGATTCCCGCTTCCGCCATCCTAGTCACTGCCGTTGTGTCCTTGGGCAAGACACCTTACCCACCTGCTCCCAGTGCCACCCACACTGGTTTAAATGTAACTTAGGTATTGGGTTTCACTATGTAAAGCGCTTTGAGTCACTAGAGAAAAGCGCTATATAAATATAATTCACATTCACACACAAATTCACATTTATTATCATTGTGTTGTTGTTTTTAATTGTTTTTTAATCTTCATTATGTACTTCAGGTTATTACAGTATGTCTCTATATACATGTATATTTTTTTTTAAAAACAAATTTTGGCCAAAAGGGGCGCATTTCAATTTTTTACACACACTTGTTATTTCATATGTTGACCAGAGGAGGAGCACTTTTAAAAGTGATACACAGTCAATGTGAAAACTCCCTGCTTTTTTGGGACCACCCTCATTTTGATAGATGTCACCACCAGGGGTGCAAATGAGACATTCTCTATTAGATGCAATGGTTTTCAGTATTGGGACCATGATTTATGTCCTCACTTGATCACACCTCCTCATATGGAAGCTACTTTTCCTTGTTGATGTCTCAAGAAGGGTAGACATATAGGTACACTCACTCACACACACACACACACACACACACACACACACACACACACACACACACACACACACACACACACACACACACACACACATACGTGTTTGGGTGACATATGAGGACTTATGACAAAAACGTGACATATGGGGACATGCCTTTCCAATGGTCCTGCAGGCCTGGGAATCAGACGGTTAGTGAACCAGAATTTTAGACACACAGTGGTCTATTGAGATTTTTGCAACTCTTTTGTTTTTTTCTGAACCTGATTTTTATGGTACATATGAGGACTTGTCAGGTTTAGGTGACAAATGAAGACCAGAGTGTTTAAGATTTCAAGTTTATGTGACATATGACGACCATGACGTCACAGAGTGTTTAAGATTTCAGGTTCATGTGACATATGACAACCATGACGTCACAGAGTGTTTAAGATTTCAAGTTTATGTGACATATGATGACCATGACGTCACAGAGTGTTTAAGATTTCAGGTTCATGTGACATATGACAACCATGACGTCACAGAGTGTTTAAGATTTCAAGTTTATGTGACATATGATGACCATGACGTCACAGAGTGTTTAAGATTTCAGGTTCATGTGACATATGAGGCTAATGACATCAGAGACTTAACAAAACCACCTGAGTTGGTTTAGTTGATGTGTTGTCATTTAAAAAAAAAAATCCCAATCCCATGCTACTGTAATCTAAAACCAAGAAGAGTTTAAAAGAAACATGGGTAAAAATGTAATTGTCGACTAAGTGTAACTGAATTGTTTTTGTGGATTTTGTCGCTAAGAATTATCTGGAATAAATACAAAACGCTTGCTTTTTATTTTGCTTTTTTAATTGCTGGTAACATACTCAAACTACCACAGAAGATGTGGGAAAACATTTTTTTTCCCTTTTTTTAATATAATTCTGTTATGGATGTAGTACTTGATGGCAAGCCAATCTCTGTCCTGTAGAGCTACTAGTTCTTTATGGAGGCAGGCTTCACAATCTTTTTTACCTGGTACTTTGTTGCCAGTTACAAAATGCAACATGTGTCATTCAACTGCTTCCACTTCTTCCCCTTTGCACCTGTCATAAAAGAGACAAAATACAATTTCTTACTGAAGGAATAATGACTATAACACAGTGAAAAGGTGCAAAACGTAATATAATAATCTAGTAAATGATGGATTATTTATTTACCCCGCTTTGGAGTGGACCAAGTGGAAGAAGCTTGAGACATACCCACTTCCAGCGATTTGTCCTGCTGTCAATCTGAAAGGAAGAATTAGAAAACTGTAAAAGTAAACATTTAACATATTGTGCTTTGTGAAACAGTGGAGTATATGTGTTGTCCGTCTATTTATGAATAATGCAGACGAGGAGTGTTGGCTGAGTTCTTAACGTTTACTTTCAGAGCGTGCATATCACAACATACAAGATGCCGTCATGGCGACACAACCTATCCCGGGCTACCGCGCATGCTCATCACTCCTGTTGCATGCTGGGTAGGGTAGTTTTTTTTCCCCCTGGCTCATAACATTACAATATAGTACCATGTATATGCGTTCAGTTTATCAAAGCACCAAGCAAACAGATATGGTCATAATTATTTTAAGTGCACTACGCAGAATAAACACAACATTATTAATATTGTTACTACGGATAATTTGATCCAAAATTCCCTAAAACAGCCCACTACCTATAATATACGTTTTTTAAACATAAGATCCCTGATAAAAAAAAAATTTTTCTGCTGTTACCTCAGAAATTGCCTGTTCAGATGTTATGATTGTGGCTCAGAGTTTTGTATGTAGATTATATTTATTTTCCATAACAAACAGGATAACTTAAATACCCTGGCAGTGGCAATAAGCTTAAATGTTTGTAATTACATTTTTTGAGTTGATTTTCATAAAATTTGCTATTTAACTGCTACTGTTTAACAAGGACTGATTTAAATTGTGTTTGCACAACAAATGTTTTGGCGCTTTTGTTCATGTGGAAGAATATTCCAATAAAGGTGCACTACACACTACTTTTGAATTCATTATTGGGCTTTGCGTATACAATGCATTTAATCGCGATTAATAAGAGAAATAGTGTGATTAACTTCGATTAAAAATTTTAATCATTGCCCAGCCCTAATATATATACAAACCCCGTTTCCATAAAAGTTGGGAAATTGTGTTAGATGTAAATATAAACTGAATACAATGATTTGCAAATCCTTTTCAACCCATATTCAATTGAAAGCATTACAAAGACAACATATTTGATGTTCAAACTCAAACTTTTTTTTTTTGCAAATAATAATTAACTTTGAATTTCATGGCTGCAACACGTGCCAAAGTAGTTGGGAAAGGGCATGTTCACCACTGTGTTACATCACATTTTCTTTTAACAACACTCAATAAACGTTTGGGAACTGAGGAAACTAATTGTTGAAGCTTTGAAAGTGGAATTCTTTACCATTCTTGCTTGATGTACAGCTTAAGTTGTCGTGTTTTACGCTTCATAATGCGCTACACATTTTCGATGGGAGACATGTCTGGACTGCAGGCGCACCAGGAAAGTACCCGCACTCTTTTACTACGAAGACACGCTGTTGTAACACGTGGCTTGGCGTTGTTTTGCTGAAATAAGCAGGGGCGTCCATGATAATGTTGCTTGGATGACAACATATGTTGCTCCAAAACCTGTATGGACCATTCAGCATTAATGGTGCCTTCTCAGATGTGTAAGTTACCCATGCCTTGGGCACTAATACACCTCCATACCATCACAGATGCTGGCTTTTGAACTTTGCGCCGGATGGTTATTTTCCTCTTTGTTCCGGAGAACACCACGTCCACAATTTCCATATATAATTTGAAATGTGGACTCGTCAGACCACAGAACACTTTTCCACTTTGCATCAGTCCATCTTAGATGAGCTCGGGCCCAGCGAAGCCCGCGGCGTTCCTCTGTGTTGTTGATAAATGGCATTTGCTTTGCATAGTAGAGTTTTAACTTGCATTTACAGATGTAGCGACCAACTGTAGTAACTGACAGTGGTTTTCTGAAGTATTTCTGAGCCCATGTGGTGATATCTTTTGTACACTGATGTCGGTTTTTAATGCAGTACATCGCTTACGTGCAGTGATTTCTCCAGATTCTCTGAACCTTTTGATAATTTTACGGACCTTAGATGGTAAAATCCCTAAATTCTTTGCAAAAAAAATGTTTAGCAGTTTTAACATCAAATATGTTGTCTTTGTAGCATATTCAACAGAATTGGGGTTGAAAATTCTTTGCAAATCATTGTATCCTGTTTATATGTACATCTAACACAATTTCCCAACTCATATGGAAACGGGGTTTGAATGTATTTATATATATATAGCCTATTATTTGCGCACTATTTACAAGTTGTGTACCAAAAACACGACCACCGAAAAAATACTTTGATCAATGAAAACAGCGCTGCAGAAACCGGCTGTAAACAAGAGGCACTGCATTTTCTGAATTGAAACACTCATTTTAAAGCTTTGACATTAACATTTTAACACACACTACTCTGGTTCAGAAAATATGAGGACCTTATATGAAACACACCTAGGTCTTTCTTGGTTCAAACAATATGAGGACATGACGAGTGCTCACAAGTAGAATTTATGTTGTTGACTTGTAACATCTCCTGTTTTGCTAAACATGAGTTCCAAACTCCCCACTGACTAACATGGATGTACCCTTACGAAAATGTTGTCATATAAACTGATCTGTGAGAGATTAAAATTAATAAATGTCTTTCAAAATATAGGTTGGGTCAAATTTAGAGCAGATATAGTAAAAATAGACATGTAATAACCTGTTGGAGGGATGAAGTCGGTTTATGGCTGTCATCTGAATCTAGAGAATGTTGAGATAGAACCTCAACAGTTGGTTTCTGCAACAAAACACAAAAATATAATGTCATAACTAATTAATTATAACATTCTCACCACTTTTTGTTGATAAAAATCTGAGCATACAATGCCAGATAAAGGGTAAAGATTATTACAGAGTTTCAGCTCTTAGACAATTCATTAAGAATGTAACACACACAAAAATCTGGTTCAGAAAATATGAGGACCTGAATTGAGACACTCATTTTAAAGCTTTGACATTAACATTGTAACACACATTTTCTGGTTCAGAAAATATGAGGACCTTATATGAAACACACCTAAGTCTTTCTTGCTTCAAACAATATAAGGACATGACGAGTGCTCACATGTAGAATTTATGTTGTTGACTTGTAACATCTCCTGTTTTGCTAAACATGAGTTCTAAACTTTCTACTGACTAACATGGATGTACCCTTGCGAAAAAGTTGTCATATAAACTGATCTGTGAGAGATTAAAATAAATAAATGTCTTTCAAAATATAGGTTGGGTCAAATTTAGAGCAGATATAGTAAAAATAGACATGTAATAACCTGTTGGAGGGATGAAGTCAGTTAATGGCTCACATCTGAATCTGGAGAATGTTGAGATGGAACCTCAACAGTTGGTTTCTGCAACAAAACACAAAAATATAATGTCAGAACTAATTAATTATAACATTATCAGCACTTTTTGTTGATAAAACTCTGAGCATACAATGCCAGATAAATAGAAAATATTATTACAGAGTTTCAGCTCTTAGACAATTAATTAAGAATATAAAACACACTAAAATCTGGTTCAGAAAATATGAGGACCTGAATTGAGACACTCATTTTAAAGCTTGGACATTAACATTGTAACACACACTAATCTGGTTTAGAAAATATGAGGACCTTATATGAAACACACCTAAGTCTTTCTTGGTTCAAACAATATAAGGACATGACGAGTGGTCACATGTAGAATGTATGTTGTTGACTTGTAACATCTCCTGTTTTGCTAAACATGAGTTCCAAACTCCTTACTGACTAACATGGATGTACCCTTACGAAAATGTTGTCATATAAACTGATCTGTGAGAGATTAAAATTAATAAATGTCTTTCAAAATATAGGTTGGGTCACATTTAGAGCAGATATAGTAAAAATAGACTTGTAATAACCTGTTGGAGGGATGAAGTCGGTTTATCGCTCACATCTGAATCTGGAGAATGTTGAGATAGAACCCCAACAGTTGGTGTCTGCAACAAAACACAAAAATATAATGTCAGAACTAATTAATTATAACATTAACAACCACTTTTGGTTGATAATATTCTGAGCATATAATTCTACATGAACAGTAAAGATTATTATAGCGTTTTAGCTCTTAGACTATTATTTAAGAAAGTAACATTCACTAAAATGTGGTTCAGAAAATATGAGGACCTGGATTGAAACACTCATTTTAAAGCTTTGAATTAAACATTGTAACACACACTAATGTGGTTCAGAAAAATATGAGGACCTTATATGAAACACACTGAAGTCTTTTTTAGTTCAAACAATATGAGTACATGACAAGTGATCACATATAGAATTCATGTTGCTGACCTGTAACATCTCCTGTTTTGCTAAACATGAGTTGTAAATTCCACAGACTAACATGGAAGTACGCTTAAAACATTTTTGTCATATAAACTGATCTGTGAGAGGTTAAAATGATTAAATGTCTTTTGAAGTATAGGTTGTGTCAAGTTTTTAGCAGATATAGGGCAGCACGGTGGGACGGGTTAGTGCATGTGCGTCACAAATCGAAGGTCCTGAGTAGTCCTGAGTTAAATCCTGGGCTCGTGATCTTTCTGTGTGGAGTTTGCATGTTCTCCCCGTGACTGCGTGGGTTCCCTCCGGGTACTCCGGCTTCATCTTACCTCCAAAGACATGCACCTGGGGATAGGTTGATTGGCAACACTAAATTGGCCCTAGTGTGTGAATGTGAGTGTAAATGTTGTCTATTTGTGTTGGCCGTGTAATGAGGTGGCGACTTGTCCAGGGTGTACTCCGCCTTCCGCCCGAATGCAGCTCAGATAGGCTCAAGCACACCCCGCCAACCCAAAAAAGGGACAGGTAGTAGAAAATGGATGGATGGATGGATAGTAAAATAGTCAAGTAATAACCTGTTGGAGGGATGAAGTCGGTTTATCGCTCACATGAATCTGGAGAATGTTGAGATAGAACATCAACAGTTGGTGTTTGCAACAAAACACATAAAAATAATGTTAGAACTTATTAATTATAACATTATCAGCACTTTTTGTTGTTAACATTATGAGCATATAATGCCAGATAAATAGTAAAGGTATTTATAGAGGGTTTCTGTCTCTTGTCCCGCTCATGTCTTGAGATGAACTTCCCTCGGTACTCGACCACAAAAGAACCTTTTTAAACTGATGCAAGAGCAAATACACCATATCCTGATAAAACAGTTTATCAATTAACAATGTTTGGAATATCTGTTTTAAAAAGGAATAATAATAGTCGTTACTTGACTAAAAATTCAATTACAAACAGAATTACTCTTTCATAAATGTAAATAATTATTAAATTAAGTACAAACCCCGTTTCCATATGAGTTGGGAAATTGTGTTAGATGTAAATATAAACAGAATACAATGATTTGCAAATCATTTTCAAGCCATATTCAGTTGAATATGCTACAAAGACAACATATTTGATGTTCAAACTGATAAACATTTTTTGGGTGCAAATAATCATTAACTTTAGAATTTGATGCCAGCAACACGCAACAAACAAGTTGGGAAAGGTGGCAATAAATACTGATAAAGTTAAGAAATGCTCATCAAACACTTATTTGGGACATCCCACAGGTGTGAAGGCTAATTTGGAACAGGTGGGTGCCATGATTGGCTATAAAAACAGCTTCCCAAAAAATGCTCAGTCTTTCACAGGAAAGGATGGGGCGAGGTACACCCCTTTGTCCACAACTGCGTGAGCAAATAGTCAAACAGTTTAAGAACAACCTTTCTCAAAGTGCAATTGCAAGAAATTTAGGGATTTCAACATCTACGCTCCATGATATCATCAAAAGGTTCAGAGAATCTGGAGAAATCACTCCACGTAAGCGGCATGTCTGGAAACTAACATTGAATAACCGTGACCTTCCATCCCTCAGACGGCACTGTATCAAAAACCGACATCAATCTCTAAAGGATATCACCACATGAGTTCAGGAACACTTCAGAAAACCACTGTCACTAAATACAGTTTGTTGCTATATCTGTAAGTGCAAGTTAAAGATCTATTATGCAAAGCGAAAGCCATTTATCAACAACATCCAGAAACGCCGCCGGCTTCTCTGGGCCCGAGATCATCTAAGATGGACTGATGCAAATTGGAAAAGTGTTCTGTGGTCTGACGAGTCCACATTTCAAATTGTTTACGGAAATATTCAACATGGTGTCATCCGGATCAAAGGGGAAGCGAACCATCCAGACTGTTATCGACGCTAAGTTGAAAAGCCAGCATGTGTGATGGTATAGGGGTGCATTAGTGCCCAAGGCATGGGTAACTTACACATCTGTAAGTTACCCATCTGTTTGGAACAACATTTGCTGCGATTTAAGCGCCGACTTTTTCATGTACGCCCCGGCTTATTTCAGCAAGACAATGCCAAGCCACATTCAGCACGTGTTCAGCTTCATAAAAAAAGAGTGCAGGTACTTTCCTGGCCGGCCTGCAGTCCTATCAAAAATGTGTGGTGCATTATGAAGCGTAAAATACGACAGAGGAGACCCCGGACTGTTGAACGACTGAAGCTCTACATAAAACAAAAATGGGAAAGAATTCCACCTTCCAAGCTTCAACAATTAGTTTCCTCAGTTCCCAAACGGTTATTGAGTGTTGTTGAAAGAAAAGGTGATGTAACACAGTGGTGAACATGCCCTCTTCCAACTACTTTGGCACGTATTGCAGCCATGAAATTCTAAGTTAATTATTATTTGTAAAAAAAATGATTCCGTTTGGACTTGTCCAGGGTGTACACCGCCTTCCGCCCGATTGTAGCTGAGATAGGCGCCAGTGCCCCCCGCGACCCCACAAGGGAATAAGAGGTGGATGGATGGATGGATTTACATCTAACACAATTTCCCAACTCATATGGAAACGGGGTTTGTAATTAATGTGTTACTTGAAAAAGAAAAGATTTAAATATCTAGCATATGCAGTTGAGAGACATTTCATGAGAGCAGAGTGTGTGTGTGCCTTTAAAAAGCTGTGCCTTTTGCCAAGTGACGTGGGACTTCAGCGCCCAGACATAGCAGAATAGTTCAGCTGTATTTTTTAGCTTAGCAGTGGCAGTTAAGATAGTTCTGTTGAATGTTTTTGTTCGCGTGTGGATGAGGCCTCTTTCTATTTGATATCGTGTTCGTAATTACTTCCGGGGGTTGCTTTCATTAGTAAAAAGATATTACCTGCACTAACCCTTTTGTGCTTCTAACGCTGTCTTGTTGACATACAATCACATCAAAAGTAGCATGCCACATTACATAAAACGCATCGTAACAGCGTTGTAGCGTACATAAAAGTTATTAGATTACTCGTTACCGGTAAAAGTAACAGCATTAGTAACATCGTTTTCATATACCGCTGTTATACCATCCATCCATCCATCCATCATCTTCCGCTTTTCCGAGGTGGGGTCGCGGTGGCAGCAGCCTAAGCAGGGAAGCCCAGACTTCCCTCTCCCCAGCCACTTCGTCTAGCTCTTCCCGGGGGATCCCGAGGCGTTCCCAGGCCAGCCGGGAGACATAATCTTCCCAACGTGTCCTGGGTCTTCCCCGTGGCCTCCTACCAGTTGGACGTGCCCTAAACACCTCCCTAGGGAGGCGTTCAGGTGGCATCCTGACCAGATGCCCGAACCACCTCATCTGGCTCCTCTCGATGTGAAGGAGCAGCGGCTTTACTTTGAGTTCCTCCCGGATGGCAGAGCTTCTCACCCTATCTCTAAGGGAGAGCCCCGCCACCCGGCGGAGGAAACTCATTTCGGCTGCTTGTACCCGTGATCTTGTCCTTTCGGTCATGACCCAAAGCTCATGACCATAGGTGAGGATGGGAACGTAGATCGACCGGTAAATTGAGAGCTTTGCCTTCCGGCTCAGCTCCTTCTTCACCACAACGGATCGATACAACGTCCGCATTACTGTAGACGCCGCACCGATCCGCCTGTCGATCTCACCATCCACTCTTCCCCCATTCGTGAACAAGACTCCAAGGGGCCATAGAGGTCGGGTGCATTGTGAGCTGGGCGGCAGCCGAAGGCAGGGCACTTGGCGGTCCGATCCTCGGCTACAGAAGCTAGCTCTTGGGACGTGGAACGCTGTTATTCCAAACACTTCTAATTAAAGCCATATGATACAACCTCTATTAGACAGTAAGGAAATGATCCAAATGAGATGTTGATACAGTTACCATTGATATGATACATAACAAGACATACCTTTCCAATCATTGATCCACTGGGCCTTAAAACAAGACTTGTCACATCCAGATCAAATAAACTCGGTGGCTTCAGCCTCAGGATTACGTCTCGCTCTTCTTTTGGATACGATGTCTACATCATGTGTTGATGCACCTAACAAATCCACACATAAAAATGAAAAAAGTCAGTGACACAGGAATAAAACAAAGAACTAAACCCTTCAAAAACTGTTAAATTTAGGCTCAATGCAGCCATGAAGCTTCTCAAACAAAGTACTAATGTAACAATATCAGTAACATGCCAACTCCACAGTGCTTATCAGATTGAAATATTTGTATTTGAGAAAAAGTATAAACAATTTGAAGAACTCTAGTCTGTCCTGTTTAAAATTAAGAAAAGGTTTACTTGCATAGTGATCAAGGGTGATGGGTCAAATGCAGAGAATAATTTCACCACACCTAGTGTGTGACAATCACTGCTACTTATAATCTTCCATGCAACTTTAAAAAAAAAATGTTAAATGCCTTGGCCTTGGCCCAGAACTGAAATGCTTAATTTAACCTCATAAAATCAAATCTGATTGCAATTAATAACAACAACATTTAACTGTTGATTATAATGAACTATTTTCCTATGTTAAAAAACATTGGTCTATTTAATTACGTTAAACTCCATTTTATGCTCACCTGATTCAACCATGCTGTCGAAGACTGTCAAAGATTGTTTGTGGCCAAGATAGATGTCCCCCTCCGGTGATGCAGGTCCCGGAAGTGATGTTCACTGAGCGCTCTGTTGTGCTCAAAATCGTGTGTGAAGTTGTGTATTTCGATTATAAATGGTCCTTTTGGAAAACCCTTTTTATATATATATTCAATATTAAGTGTGATACATGAGCTGTATAACTTCCATGATGAAAATAGTTAACTAGTGATTTAGCCATCTGTTAGGAGCAGACATCGTCCAGCGGCCAATCAGGCGGCGCCTAACTAAAAATTGGACCAATCAGACGCCGAGACTCTTCAGAGTGGGCGGAAGTAACCATCTTGAACACCATGTAAAGTGAATACCTCCAAAAACAATCCCCATATTAATCCTAAATTTGCCCCAAATATAAAAATACCCAAATAATGTGCTATTGTAACCATTTGAAAATATTAAATACTGTGTGTAGTTTGAATTGCATTTGAATTATTGCCTTTGTCTCAATCAAGGTTGAAGGTTGGTTTTTTTTATGCAAAAACCTACATTTCAGGCACATTTAAAGCAATTATTGTGCGGCATTGTATTTTAGTCAACAGAATAGCAAAAAGTCCAATACAGTAAAATACTGAATCAAACAAATTAAATCATCACCATAATCCCTTTATTACTAATTGTCTAGCCCAAATCCTCTCCAGATAAACCAAATTAATAGATAAAACCAACACTAAAAAGGATGAGATCATCAGATCAGTTGAAAATGTGTTGTTATTTGATTCAAAATTCAAGAGTATGTTTATTGCTGTAATGGTTAGATGTTTTTCAAAATGTTGGAGTGTGTGAGTTTCTGACCCACATGACATATGAGGACATATGACATATGAGGACAAGTGTGTGTGTGTGTGTGTCATAATAGCAAAGATGGCCACTAGGGGCAAAATCGAAGGTGACCAAAAAAATTAAACACACTTTCACACACTTTTTCTGAAAATTTGACAAATGAAGACTTTAGAGATTTTTGGTCTGGGAACATGCTGGGAGGGTCTAGAACACGATAGCATTGCGGGAAATATGGGGACATGGAAAATGTCCTCATATTTCAACAGGTCCTCATATGTAAGGTGAAATTTCATAAAAATGTCCCCATATGTCACTTTGACAAACGCACACACACACACACATACACACACACACACACACACACACACACACACACACACACACTCACACACACACACACACACACACACACACACACACACACACACGGCCCTTCTGCCAACACTTCAGGTCAAACAAATCCCTTTCGAATCTGGCCTGCAGCCGCCTGGCAGGGGGTAAGGTGGGGTACCATTGAGCACTCCACTCAGTGTGTGTGTGTGTGTTTACATGAGGAGCGTGTGTGTGTGTGTGTGTGTGTGTGTGTGTGCACACATTCCTTAATGGTCATTAAGAGCCTTTATTGGGCTATTGTCTCCCGTCACATTCTCCACTGAAGTGCTGTTGTGTGTTTGTGTTATTAGCGTAAATAAAAGGCAGTGAGTGCAGAACAGTTCAAGAAGTGAGTTGGATTGCGAGTCTGGCAGGTAGGATGATGAATAAAATAAATAAAAAATATGCTGATAAAATTTTATCTTTACTTTGAGTAAAAAAAAAAATTAATAAAAAAAATAAATATATATATATATATATATCAAAGTTGAAGACTAGATCGGTCCAATCTAAGTCTAAGACCAGATGTGACCAATCTAAGTCAAAGACAAGATCTGACCAATCTAAGTCTATGACTAGATCTGACCAATCTAAGTCAAAGACTAGATCTGAACATAGATGTCACCAATCTAAGTCAAAGACTAGATCTGACCAATCTTAGTCCAAGACTAGATATGTCCAAGCTAAGTCTAAGACTAGATCTGACCAGTCTAAGACTGGATCTGATAAATCAAAGTTGAAGACTAGATCAGACCAATCTAAGTTTATGAGTAGATCTAACCAATCAAGGTTAAAGACTATGTCTGATTAATCAAAGTCAAAGACGAGATCTGACCAATCTAAGTCCAAGACTAGATTTGACCAATCTAAGTCTATGACTAGACCGGACCAATCTAAATCTAAGACTAGAGGGGGAGGAAACAGGTGGTAGAGGTGAACGGCACCATGTCCCCCCCCCCTCTCAGTAAGCTGTGGAGTCCCTCAGGGGAGTATACTAGGACCTTTACTGTTCCTAATATACGTGAATGACATGCCATCAGCATGCCACTGTGAATTGTTCCTGTTTGCGGATGACTCGGCCCTGCTGGTATCCGGCAAGGACAAGTCACAGGTGGAACAAATCCTCAGTGCTGAACTCCTCAATATTTGCACCTGGCTCGCTGACAACAAGCTATCCATACGCTTAGGTAAAACGGAATCCATCCTATTTGGGTCCCATATCAAACTTAAGAAGGTCAGTGACTTCACTATAAAAGTGGGTGACATTGTTATCACCAGGAAGGATGAGATCACCTACCTAGGTTCCATTCTAGAGGCTAATCTTTCCTGTGATAAAATGGCAACCAAGGTGATCAAAAAGGTCAACCAAAGAACGAGATTCCTCTACAGAATCTCCTCTCTGGTCAACAAAAACACTTTGAGGATTCTAGCGGGAACTCTCATTCAACCCTTCTTCGATTACGCTTGCACCTCCTGGTACCCCAGCACCTCCAAAACCCTCAAATCTAGACTCCAAACATCCCAGAATAAGCTAATCCGGTTACTTTTAGACCTCCACCCCAGATCACACCTCAATCCAACCCACTTCTCCAAAGTGGGCTGGCTCAGGGTGGAGGACAGAGTAAAACAACTTGCACTGAGCCTAGTCTATAAAATCCGCTACACCTCCTTGATACCGAAGTACATGTCAAACTACTTCCTTAACGTAAATGACCGCCATAACCACAACACCAGGGGGAGCTCCACAAACCACGTTAAACCCAGATTTCGATCTAACAAAGGTCTTAACTCATTCTCTTTCTATGCCACATCAATGTGGAATGCACTCCCAACAGGTATAAAAGTAAGTGCATCTCTATATTCCTTCAAAACCGCTCTAAAACAACACCTCCAGGCAACTTCAACACTTTACTAATACCCTCCTCCATTCACATCCCATCTCCCCGATTATAAACAACTCAAATGTACTTCTAATGTATATACTTGTTCTTATGCTATCTGAACTCACTATGTTCTCTGTTGGCTGTACATATCCTACTGTAAGACCTACACTGTTTCAATGTCCACATTTTTCTGTTGATGCAATTGTTGATGACTGAAGTTCTGATATCAACCAAAGCTCCCCAACCACCCCCCGGATTGTAAATAATGTAAATAATTCAATGTACATACTATGATGATTAACTTGTGTGATGACTGTATTATGTTGATAGTATATATTTGTACCATGAATTGATTAACGTGGACCCCGACTTAAACAAGTTGAAAAACTTATTCGGGTGTTACCATTTAGAGGTCAATTGTACGGAATATGTACTGTACTGTGCAATCTACTAATAAAAGTATGAATCAATCAATCAATCAATCAATCTGACCAATCTAAGTCTCATAAAGCCTACTTGGATGAGAGGTGAAATGTGTTCTACAACAAACTGAACAGTCCAGTTTGGTACATATTTGACCCACCTGAGTTTAAGACTAGATCCGCCCAATCTAACTCTAAGACTAGATCTGAACAACTAAAAGTCGAATTTTTCCAGTGCCTCAATGAGTTATGATAATGTTACTAATCAAACCATTAAGACAGTGTAGCTAATGTTGCGTAGCATTAGCAAATGGCTCTATCTGGATCGCAAAGTGTTTTTGTACGTCAACTCTTGTAAAAACTTTAAAGTTGTGGGCGTTGAAACCAGATCAAACAAATAATGTAAACAAAGTAGAAAATCATGTTGTCGTTGCTACAAAGGATTGTGTCCCGCCTTCCGTGTACGTTCAGCACCTGCGGCGTGTTGACCCGCCCGTCGGATCTGGGCTGCGGTCTGACTCGTCTGACAGTCAGCTTTGAGTCCGTTTGTTTGAGCAGAGGCTGAGGCGCAATCAACCAGGAGTGTTCAGGCGATCGCTAATCCCGTCAAGGTAGCTGCTCCGCTCAGAAACTCCTCAGGATTAATGGACGAGAATTAGCTTGATCAACAACAACCCCCCACCTTCCTCCCTTTACCCCCGTCCACAAAAACTCCCCCAAAGTATAATCTGCTCAGAGTCTGGAGACACACTCTGTCTGTCTGTCTGCGCACTAAATACTTAGCCCCGCCTTGCAGCGTCGTAGGAGAAACACAACACTGTCGGAAGAGTGAGTACACAACCACTACGGGGGTGCCGTGACCCAGATGAGGGTGAAATTTAGCAGAGTTAATGGTACAGTGAGAGCTGGCTATCGAGTTGATAGCCGAAGCTTTCAGATCCGTAGTCAGCACGCCGGATTCTCATGCCGGCAATCCGGGTAAAACAGTGGAAAGAACACAACACAGTGGGAACAATGAGTACACAACCGCTACAGTAGTGCCGTGACCCAGATGAGCATGAGGTTTAGCAGGCTGAGTGCTGGCTATCAAGTTGACAGCCGAGGTTTTTCAGCTCGGTCGTCAGCACGCCGGCGACCCGGGTAGAACAGTGGGAAGAACACAATGCAATCGGAAGAGTGAGTACACAAACGCATAGGTGATGCCGTGACCCAGATGAGGGTGAAATTTAGCGGGGTGAGTGCTGGCTATCGAGTTGACAACCGAGGTTTTCAGCTCGGTAGTCAGCACGCCGGCGACCCGGGTAGACCAGTGGGAAGAACACAACACACTCGGAAAAGTGAGTACACAACCGCTGCAGTGGTGCCGTGACCCAGATGAGAGTGAGATTTAGCAGGGTTAGTGCAACGGTGAGAACTGGCTATCGAGTTGATTAGCCAAAGCTTTCAGCTCGGTAGTCAGCACGCCGGACTCTCATGCCGGCGACCAGGGTAGAACAGTGGGAAGAACACAGCACAGTTGGAAGAGTGAGTACACAAATGCTACGGTGGTGCCGTGACCCAGATGAAGGTGAGATTTAGCGAGGTAAGTGCTGGCTATCGAGTTGGCAGCCAAGGTTTTCAGCTCAGGTAGTCAGCACGCCGGCGACCAGTTAGAACAGTGGGAAGAACACAACGAACTCCGAAGAGTGAGTACACAAATCTTACGGTGGTGCCGTGACCCAGATGAGGGTGAGATTTAGCTGGGTAAGTGCTGGCTATCGAGTTGACAGCCAAAGTTTTCAGCTCGGTAGTCAGCACGCTGGCGACCCAAGTAGAACAGTGGGAAGAACGCAACACAGTCGCAAGAGTGAGTACACAACCGCTGCGGTGGTGCCGTGACCCAGATGAGGGTGAAATTTAGCGGGGTAAGTGCTGGCTGTCGAGTTGACAGCCAAAATTTTCAGCTCGGTAGTCAGCACGCTGGCGACCCAAGTAGAACAGTGGGAAGAACGCAACAGAGTCGCAAGAGTGAGTACACAACCGCTGCGGTGGTGCCGTGACCCAGATGAGGGTGAAATTTAGCGAGGTAAGTGCTGGCTATCGAGTTGACAGCCAAGGTTTTCAGCTCGGTAGTCAGCATGCCGGTGACCCAGTTAGAACAGTGAGAAGAACGCATCACAGTCGCAAGAGTGAGTACACAACCACTGCAGTGGTGCCGTGACCCAGATGAGAGTGAAATTTAGCGGGGTTAGTGCAACGGTGAGCGCTGGCTATCGAGTTGATTAGCCTAAGCTTTCAGCTCGGTATTCAGCACGCCGGACTCTCATGCCGGTGACCAGGGTAGAACAGTGGGAAGAACACAACACAGTTGGAAGAGTGAGTACACAAACGCTACGGAGGTGCCGTGACCCAGATGAGGGTGAGATTTAGCGAGGTAAGTGCTGGCTATCGAGTTGACAGCCAAGGTTTTCAGCTCGGTAGTCAGCACGCCAGGTAGAACAGTGGGAAGAACACAACGCAGTCGCAATAGTGAGTACGCAACTGCTATGGTGGTGCCGTGACCCAGATGAGAGTGAAATATATATATATATATATATATATATATATATATATATATATATATATATATATATATATATATATATATATATAAAAAAAACATAGGCCTGACTATCAGTTGCCCGGACTGTGGGGGATTTAGGTATGGTTATGATTTGGTTAGGACATTTTGGGGCAAAAACCAGGTGTACTTTGTGGAACTCCTCCTCGGGACTTGGACCGAATTAATCCAAATTGAAATCCCGGCCGCTAGAGAGGCGGTCGAGATGAATTCTAAGGAATTTTCAGTTTTCTCACAAGACTTGGGAGGAACCTTCAATGAATCAAGGAGCCTCAGGCGACCTAAGTAAGGTCCGACTTGTGGCTTTTGCGATGACAACAACACCCTGAATACGTCCGCATGTCCGTTATTGAAACTTACAGTGTGCATCGTTGCAGTCGTGTGCGTGGGGATGCTCGGACGCATCGATGTTATGTACTGGTCCAATTAACAACTATGCAACAGCTAAGCACACAATAGCTCACAATTTAGAAATAAAGTTTTGTAGATGCAGCGATATTGAGGTTTCAAATTCGTATAAATAATAAAACACCACAAATTAGTAAATTTATGTAGTATGATTTTTTCTGGTATCATAGTGGGTCGATATCAGTATTGGCGAAAACACAGAAGTCTAATATCGGTATAGTATCAGAAAGTAAAAAGGTCCGGGAAAAGGTTGCTCTTTTCGTCTGTTTTAGTCAAGTCATATAAATAAGGGGAACCTGGCATATGCTGCAGGCTACCTGGATCTCGCAACTACGCAACAGCTAAGCACACAATAGCACACAAGCTAGAAATACATAATAAGTAGGGATGTAACGGTTTTGTAGATGCAGCGATATTGAGGTTTCAAAATCGTATAAATAATAAAACACTACAAATTAGTAAATGTATGTACTATGTTTTTTCTGGTAGCGTAGCGGATCGATATCAGTATCGGACAATATACAGAAGTCCGATATCGGTATAGTACCGGTGAGTGGATCTGAGCCAAGGATGTCGTTGTTGCTTGTGCAGCCCTTTGAGACACTTTAGGGCTCTATAAGTAAACATTGATTGATTGAAAGGTTGTATCGACCACCACTCAACTGCGCCTAGCCCCGCCCCCTCGGCGAGAGCGCCGCTGACGCGGAGCCAATCCGCATCCACGCATGACGACCTATTAAGCGCGGGCTAACTCATTAGCACGCGCTAATTGATTCCTGACGTTGGCGCCTCAGTTTCTTCCAGCAAACAGACGCTGACTTCAAGAGCGTCCCATCGGGCGTCTTCCTCGTCCATTCCACAAATGGAGCGACACATCAAGGGATCTCTTCGGGGGCTGACGGGCGGCCAACGAGGCGCTAACGACGCGCCGTCAGCTGACTTTGAGCTGACGGGGAAGGGGACGAGGCGAACAGCGGCCCCTTTGTTCTCTCGCTCGTACATGTTTTAGACGACAAGGAAAAATCGAGAGGGATTGCAATTTTTAATCATGCCGATTGCAAAATCGATTAATGATATAAATTTTTTTTTTTAAACACAACAAAACAAAAAATACATATGTATTTTTTAATTCATTTGTTTATTTTTAATTAATTAATCAATCCATGTATTATTTCTAATTATTCTTTTTTTTCTTCATAAGAATACATTAAAAAAAAAAAAAAAATTTTGGCTATTTTTATGCAACCTGAAATGGATTTTTGAACCTGCAAACGGTTAAAAAAAAGTTTACCAAATAATAATTGCAATTTTTTTATTCATCCTGATTCCAAATCCATTCATAATTTCAAAAATGAATTGAAAAAATAAACATAAAATACATTCATTTTAATAAATTATTTTTCTTTTTCCATGTATTTTTAATTTTTCAATTGTTTTTAAAAAAAAGTTATATTTTTATTTTCCAATGAAAATCAATTTAAAAAAAAAAGTTTTTTTTAGGCCAATTCCATGCAACCAGAAATGGATTTTCTAACCTGCAACCTGTTCCGAGAAAAGTCTACCAAAAAATAATTGCTATTTTTTTATTCATCTTGATTCCAAATCCATTCATAATTTCAAAAAATGAATTGAAAAGTAAATATATTAATACATTAATTTTAATAGATTATTTTTATTTTTCTATTTATTTATTTATTGATTTATTTGCTTACCTTAGCTAAAGCTAATTATTACTCAAATCTCATCCACCGTAATAAAAACGATCCTAAATTTTTGTTTAGTACGGTAGCATTGCTAACCCAACAAGGGACTCCTTCTAGTAGCTCCACCCACTCAGCTGATGACTTTATGCAATTCTTTAGTAAGAAAATTGAAGTCATTAGAAAGGAGATTAAAGACAATGCGTCCCAGCTACAATGGGGTTCTATTAACACTGATACGATGGTATATACGGCGGATACTGCCCTCCAAAATAGTTTCTCTCGTTTTGAGGAAATAACATTAGAGGAATTGTTACAACGTGTAAATGGAATAAAACAAACGACATGTTTACTTGACCCGCTTCCTGGGAAACTGATCAAGGAGCTCTTTGTATTATTAGGTCCATCAGTGCTAAATATTATAAACTTATCACTTTCCTCGGGCACTGTTCCCCTAGCATTCAAAAAAGCGGTTATTCATTCTCTTCTTAAAAGACCTAACCTCGATCCAGACCTCATGGTAAACTACCGACCGGTGTCTCACCTTCCCTTTATTTCAAAAATCCTCGAAAAAATTGTTGCGGAGCAGTTAAATGAACACTTAGCGTCTAACAATCTATGTGAAACCTTTCAATCCGGTTTCAGGGAAAATCACTCGACGGAGACAGCCCTCGCAAAAATGACTAATGATCTATTGCTAACGATGGATTCTGATGCGTCATCTATGTTGCTGCTCCTCGATCTTAGCGCTGCTTTCGATACTGTCGATCATAATATTTTATTAGAACGTATCAAAACACGAATTGGTATGTCAGACTTAGCCCTGTCTTGGTTTAACTCTTATCTTACTGATAGGATGCAGTGTGTCTCCCATAACAATGTGACCTCGGACTACGTTAAGGTAACGTGTGGAGTTCCCCAGGGTTCGGTCCTTGGCCCTGCACTCTTCAGCATCTACATGCTGCCGCTAGGTGACATCATACGCAAATACGGTGTTAGCTTTCACTGTTATGCTGATGACACCCAACTCTACATGCCCCTAAAGCTGACCAACACGCCGGATTGTAGTCAGCTGGAGGCGTGTCTTAATGAAATTAAACAATGGATGTCCGCTAACTTTTTGCAACTCAACGCCAAAAAAACGGAAATGCTGATTATCGGTCCTGCTAGACACCGAACTCTATTTAATAATACAACTCTAACATTTGACAACCAAACAATTAAACAAGGCGACACGGTAAAGAATCTGGGTATTATCTTCGACCCAACTCTCTCCTTTGAGGCACACATTAAAAGCGTTACTAAAACGGCCTTCTTTCATCTCCGCAACATCGCTAAAATTCGCTCCATTCTGTCCACTAAAGACGCTGAGATCATTATCCATGCGTTTGTTACGTCTCGCCTCGACTACTGTAACGTATTATTTTCGGGTCTCCCCATGTCTAGCATTAAAAGATTACAGTTGGTACAAAATGCGGCTGCTAGACTTTTGACAAGAACAAGAAAGTTTGATCACATTACGCCTGTACTGGCTCACCTGCACTGGCTTCCTGTGCACTTAAGATGTGACTTTAAGGTTTTACTACTTACGTATAAAATACTACACGGTCTAGCTCCATCCTATCTTGCCGATTGTATTGTACCATATGTCCCGGCAAGAAATCTGCGTTCAAAGGACTCCGGCTTATTAGTGATCCCCAAAGCCCAAAAAAAGTCTGCGGGCTGTAGAGCTTTTTCATTTCGGGCTCCAGTACTCTGGAATGCCCTCCCGGTAACAGTTCGAGATGCTACCTCAGTAGAAGCATTTAAGTCTCACCTTAAAACTCATTTGTATACTCTAGCCTTTAAATAGACTCCCTTTTTAGACCAGTTGATCTGCCGTTTCTTTTCTTTTTCTTCTATGTCCCACTCTCCTTTGTGGAGGGAGTCCGGTCCGATCCGGTGGCCATGTACTGCTCGCCTGTGTATCGGCTGGGGACATCTCTGCGCTGCTGATCAGCCTCCGCTTGGGATGGTTTCCTGCTGGCTCCGCTGTGAACGGGACTCTCGCTGCTGTGTTGGATCCGCTTTGGACTGGACTCTCGCGACTGTGTTGGATCCATTATGGATTGATCTTTCACAGTATCATGTTCTCATATGTTCTCATAGTCATCAGTATCATCAGTATCACAGTATCACGTTCTCATAGTCATTATTGTCACCGATGTCCCACTGGGTGTGAGTTTTCCTTGCCCGAGGATGTCGTAGTGGTTTGTGCAGCCCTTTGAGACACTAGTGATTTAGGGCTATATAAGTAAACATTGATTGATTGATTGATAATTTTTCAATTATTTAAATATATATATATATATATATATGTATTTTTTTTTGTTTTTTCCCCAATGAAAATACATGAAAATAAAAATAAAAGTTTTTAGGCCATTTCCATGCAACCAGAAATGGATTTTCTAACTGCAACCTGTTCCGAGAAAATCAACCAAATGATAATTGCAATTTTTTTATTGATCCTGATGCCAAATCCATTCATAATTTCAAAAATGAATTGAAAAATAAATACAAAATATATTCATTTTAATAAATTATCTTTATTATTCTATTTAATTATTTGTTTAATTTTTCAATTTTTTTTTAAATAAGTTTAATTTTTTTTTCCCAATTAAAACCAATTAAACATTTTTTATTCAGGCCAAAAGAGTTTTCTAACCTGGAGCCTGTTTTAAAAAATGTGTAATTACAATTAAACTGGACAAAGTGGCTGCTTGGGCTGCTGCCTCCGCGACCCGACTGATGATGATGGATGAATGGATGGATGGAGGGATACCACATAATTCTCAAGTGAATCGTCACCCCTGGAATCGGGATCAAATCTTTCCTAGGGGTGCACAAAAAAATCGATTCACATCCGAATTGCAATTTTTATTCATCCTGATTCCAAATCCATCCATAATTCCAAAAATGAATTGAAAAAATAAATATGAAATATAGTCATTTTAATGAAATATTTTTGTTTTTGTATTTATATATTTGTTTAATTGAAAAAAAAATTTTAAATACATTTTTTTTCTCAATTTCTCATTTCTCAACCAGCTATTGCAAGGAATTTTTGGATTTCACCATCTACGCTCCGTAACGTCATCAAAAGGTTCAGAGAATCTGGAGGAATCACTGCACGTAAGCGGCAATGCCCGTGACCCTCAATCTCTCAGGCGGTACCGCGTCAAAAAGCGACATCAGTGTGTAAAGGATATCACCTCATTGGCCTCAGGAACACTTCAGAAAACCACTGTCAGTAACTACTGTTTGTCACTACATCTGTAAGTGCAATTTAAAACTCTACTATGCAAAGCGAAAGCCATTTATCAACAACACCCAGAAACGCTGCTGGCTTTGCTGGGCCCGAGCTCATCTAAGATGGACTGATGTAAAGTGGAAAAGTGTTCTGTGGTCTGACACATTTCAAATTGTTTTTGGAAACTCTGGACGTTGTGTCCTCCGGAACAAAGCGGAATATAAACATAAGGATTGTTCTAGGTGCAAGTTGAAAGGCCAGCATGTGTGATGGTATGAGGGTGGTATTAGTGCCCAAGGCATGGGTAACTTACACATCTGTGAAGGCACCATTAATGCTGAAAAGTAATTACAGGTTTTGGAGCAACATATGTTGCCATCAAAGCAACGTTATCATGGACGCCCCTGCTTATTTCAGCAAAACGATGCCAAGCCACGTGTGACACATAGTAAAAGAGTAAGAAAATCCCACCTGGAAAGCTTCAAAAATGTCTCTCCTCAGTTCCCAAACCTTTACTGAGTGTTGTTAAAAGGAAAGGCCATGTAACACACTAAAAATGCCTCTGTGACAACTTTTTTGCAATGTGTTGCTGCCATTAAATTATGAGTTAATGAATTTTTGCACAAAAATAGATAAAAACAACCTCAGTGTGAACATTAAATATATTGTCTTTGCAGTCTATTCAATTGAATAAAAGCTGAAAAGGATTTGCAAATCATTGTATTCTCTTTTTATTCACCATTTACACAACGTGACAACTTCACTGCTTTTGGGTTTTGTATTTTGTGGAGATGTTGTCAGGGCTGCCTGCAGGAGCAAATGTCGCCGCCTCTATCCATGGTGCTGAGGACAGAGCACCATCAGACGGCGGCGGGGCAATGTTGACGGCGAGACACAGCCGGCAGGTGATTAGATTCGGCGGCCGGTGCGTGTTAATCTGATCATTTGTTGCCGTTAATAGTAAGCGGCCGGGAGCAGGAGGAGAGAGAGGATACGGACGTTACTAGAAAGTGGAGGGAGAACTTTGATTAAATGACCTATGTACATTCAAACTTTGGACCACTAGGAAGCAACTTCCACATATTTATTATGATTTTTATTTATTTTTATTGTATTCATTTGTTTATTTTTGGTCAAATCAATGTTGCATTTTCATGCAACCAGTTTTGAAAAAGTTGAACTATAATTATTTCACCAAATAAAAATTGCAAGAACCGATTCTGAATGGATTGGTCAACCCGGGAATTGGAATGGCTTAATTTTGGCTGCATTTTTTGAAAAAGCTGTGGTTTTTCTCCAAAATAGATAAAAATTTGCAGCGTTTTCACACCAAAATACGAAGGTAATAATCAGTATTTGTTCAGTTGAATAAATATTTCTGTTGGTCATTTTAATATTAAAGAACAGTTTCAAGCAAAGTTTGCATGTTTTTCAAACGGTGCTCAAGGAGCTGTTATGGAAATGACCGCAGCGGCGTTTTTTGATTTTAACGCGCCGGCAGCGTGATCAGAAAAAACGCTCCTGCACTTTCCCAAACGTGCAAAAAAAAACAAACAAAAAAAAAAACGGCGCTGAAAGATGCAAATGTCATGGGTCTTTTCAAAGATGGGGTATTTGCATGGGCGAGACATGTTTGCTTACAGGTGATTAAAAAGTGCAATAATCCACTTTGTTTCCAGCCCGACTGTAAGAATGTGACGAGAGCAGGTTTTGGCATGCAAATGAGTGACTTTTAAACGTTGCAAGTGTCATGTGACCGATTTAAATGAAAATAGAAAATTGTTGAAGATGTCTTGGAAAATGGACATCGATGTGGATAGTGATGAAAATAATAATAAAATGGTAATATTGATAAGAATAATCTCATCCGACGCGATGATTCGACCCCGACGTCCCTTTTCTATCTACTTAAAAAATAAATAGATAGTAATAATATGTGCACATTTGTATACATATATATGTATAGAGAGAGAAACAGAAATACATTTATATATATATTTATAGACTGTGTGTATACATATATATGTATATTTATATACATATATATATATATATATATACACAAATATATGTAATATATACATATATTCCTGCCCATTATGTTTTCTTTCTGTCTATATATATGTATATATATATAAAATATACAATATATATTTGCACATACTACTATATATATATATATATATATATATCTATATATATATAGATATATATATATATATATATATATATATAAATATATATATAATTAGAGAGAGAGAGACATAAATAAATTTATATGTATATTTATATACTGTGTATACATATATATGTATATATACATATATATATGTGTATATATATATATATATATATATATATATATATATATATATTTATATATATATATATATACACACACATATATATGTAATATATACATATATTCCTCCTCATTATGTTTTCTTTCTGTCTATATATATATATATATATATACTATATATATAGACTATATATATATATATATATATATATATATATAAATTAACAATATATATATTTGTACATATTACTACTATATATTTATGAGCCATATTATGAACATAGTTAAAGGACCCCTGCTTTATTGCCTATTGCATATATATATATATATATATATATATATATATATATATATACATACAGAAAAAGAAGAATGAGGGTGTAATATATGTATATAAATTAAGTGTGGGCAAATTAATGCGTTAATTACGCGTTAACTCATCAATCTATTAACGCCGACAATTATTTTATCGCACATTTGCGTATGTTGTTTACATGTGTTTTTATTTTGCAAACGCCTTTTCTTAACAAGATGGCATCTCCCGGATGTACTTCGGCGTGGAGGGGCTCTTGGTAAAGATGGAACATTTGGCAAAAATACCGGACAATTCTGCAAATTTCATGGCTGGCTTACAGCGCGGTCACTCCGGGATCACTTACGACCGCCAGACAATTCTGAATGTGGATAGATCGGGCCGTTTTGGACTGATAGACGCGTGCTTGCTAGACCGGCTATCTAGCATGGGAATACTTTGCCGGCTACATCCAGCGGCCTGTGAAGCAGCGGAATATATGTGTTGTCTGTCTATTTATGAATAATGCAGACGAGGAGTGTTGGCTGAGTTCTTAACGTTTACTTTCAGAGCGTGCATATCACAACATACAAGATGCTGTCATGGCGACACACAACCTATACCGGGCTACCGCGAATGCTCGTCACTCCTGTTGCATGCTGGGTAGGGTAGTTCTTTTTTCCCTGGCTCATAACATCACAAATAGTACCATGTATATGTGTTCAGTTTATCAAAGCACCAAGCAAACAATCGGAAAATTCCCATCATATCAATTCCTAGATATGGTCATAATTATTTTAAGTGCACTACGCAGAATAAACACAACATTATTAATATTGCTACTACGGATAATTTGATAAAAAATTCCCTAAAACAGCCCACTACCTATAATATAGGTTTTTTAAACATAAGATCCCTGATAAAAAAAATGTTTCTGCTGTTACCTCAGAAATTGCCTGTTCAGATGTTATGATTGTGGCTCAGAGATTTGTATGTAGATTATATTTATTTTCCATAACAAACAGGATGAGTTAAATACCCTGGCAGTGGCAATAAGCTTAAATGTTTGTATTTACATTTTTTGAGTTGATTTTCATAAAATATGCTATTCAACTGCTACTGTTTAACAAGGACTGATTTAAATTGTGTTTGCACAACAAATGTTTTGGCGCTTTTGTTCATGTGGGAGAATATTCCAATAAAGGTGCATTACACACTACTTTTGAATTCATTATTGGGCTTTGCGTATACAATGCAGTTAATCACGATTAATCGGAGAAATAGTGCGATTAACTTCGAGTAAAATTTTTAATCGTTGCCCAGCCCTAATATAAATATATTTTATATGTATATATTTGTATATATGTTTTATATCTATATATACACACATATATGTGTATGTATACATATATGTATATATATACATAAATATATATATATATATACACATAAATATATATATATATATATATATATATATATATATATATATATATATATATATATATATATATATATATATATATTTATACATATATATATATACATATATGTATATGTATTGTATATACATGTATGCATATACAGTGTATATATTTTATATTTTATATAGAACTATATATGGCCCTATCATGGAAACAAACATACCTATCGGTACCTACAGCTGCTACGTAATTGGGATCTGCAAAAGTCCCGAAAATATGACATGACACTGTGGAGGCGTTGTGAATATATCCTTCACACTTCACACTTCCTCCAAACGATGCCGTTTAGAATTTGCACGACGCGTGACGTCAGCGGTCGGGGAAGAACATCAGCAAATATCTCCATATATGGAGATATTTATATTTTGTCGCCATCCTGGTGTGGTGGGGCAGACTGGCTCGTACAGGCACGTGCATCCTCCACCATTGCCATTTCTAACACAGAGTAGCGTGCGGTTCCAACTTATATCCCTCAGTAGACTCGCTATGGAAGCGCTAAAAAAAGTACCGGTGTAACAAAAGATGGCGGGGTGAAGACGCTGTCAAAGTGGAGGCACGTAAATAAGGCCCGCCAAACTTTTGGGGATGGTTCGTAAAACTTAATTTATGCAACATTTTGACCCAAAAAACACCGTTACATGGTATGTAAATGTAGAAAATAATCCTAATACCACCCCCATGGGAGTGTTGCAGTGAGGGGGTCAAAGTCAGTACCCCTACCCCAAAATAAAAGAAATAGATGAGGGTCCGGCGTTGGCGACTGACCTCTAACGATGATGGACGCCACTGCGGGCGTAGAATCACGCCATTGTTCCAGGTGACATTCCTGACAGTCATTTAGGTCCACCCCCCCGACGCCCCCTCCTCCATGACAAAGAACCTGGGTCACCTGACGGCCTGAAGTGAGCCGCTCCACTGGGCCCCCCTGCCCCCCCGGCTAAAGCAAACAAAGTGTTAATTGAGGATCATTCGGCGGAACACGTGACATTCCCCACCCATGCCCCGCCCTCTTTCCCTTTCCTGGCCTTCATTGGCCGCGCTCACCCCACATGCACACCACCTGCCAAACGCACGCCGTGAGTCAGAAGTATTGGGACGCCTGCAGGAAGTGAGGGGCAAAGAAGAAGAAGAAGAAGAAGAAGAAGAAGGTGGCGCTCACCGGATTCCGCATGGTGGGTGTGGCCACGGGTGAGGTCGCCGCTGGAGTTGTTCCGCAGCAAAAAGGGGCCGACACGTGTTGATGGAGCTGCAGGCAGAAAGCTTGCACAGTCAGTCTCCAGCCATGTTTGTTTGAAGAATTCATATTTGTGGTTAATTCATAACAACCCACCTCATTTATTCAATCACTTATCATTCATTCATTCAGTCATTTGTGTATATATGCATGTATGTATGTATCTATGTCTGTACGTTTCTATGTATAAATGTATGTATATATGTACGTATATGCATGTATGTAAGTAGGTATGTATATATGTACGCATGTATGTATGTATTTATGTAAGTACATATGTATGCATGTAAGTAAGTACATATGTATATAAGTATGTTTCTATGTACAAAAGTATGAATGTATGTATATATGTACGTATGCATGTATGTAACTACGTATGTATATATGTACGCATGTATGTATGTATTCATGTAAGTACATATGTATGTATGTAAGTAAGTACATATGTATGTAAGTATGTTTGTATGTATGTACGTTTCTATGTATGTAAGTATGTATGTATATATGTGCGTATGTATTTATCTAAGTACATGTGTATGTATGTAAGTAAGTACGTATGTATGTAAGTACGTTTAATTGTATGTATATACAGCGGGGCAAAAAGTATTTAGTCACCGATTGTGCAAGTTCTCCCACTTAAAATGATGAGAGAGGTCTGTCATTTTCATCATAGGTACACTTCAACTGTGAAAGACAAAATGTGGGAAAAAAAATCCAGGAATTCACATTGTAGGAATTTTAAACATTTATTTGTAAATTATGGTGGAAAATAAGTATTTGGTCAACCATTCAAAGCTCTCACTGATGGAAGGAGGTTTTGGCTCAAAATCTCACGATACATGGCCCCATTCATTCTCTCCTTAACACGGATCAATCGTCCTGTCCCCTTAGCAGAAAAACAGCCCCAAAGCATGATGTTTCCACCCCCATGCTTCACAGTAGGTATGGTGTTCTTGGGATGCAACGCAGTATTCGTCTTCCTCCAAACACGACGAGTTGAGTTTATACAAAAATGGATACATGGATGATACAGCAGAGGATTGGGAGAATGTCATGTGGTCAGATGAAACCAAAATAGAACTTTTGGGTATAAACTCAACTCGTCGTGTTTGGAGGAAGAAGAATACTGACCTGCATCCCAAGAACACCATACCTACTGTGAAGCATGGGGGTGGAAACATCATGTTTTGGGGCTGTTTTTCTGCTAAGGGGACAGGACAACTGATCCATGTTAAGGAAAGAATGAATGGGGCCACGTATCGTGAGATTCTGAGCCAAAACCTCTTTCCATCAGTGAGAGCTTTGAATGGTTGACCAAATACTTATTTTCCACCATAATTTACAAATAAATTCTTTAAAATTCCTACAATGTGAATTCCTGGATTTTTTTTCACATTCTGTCTCTCACAGTTGAAGTGTACTTATGATGAAAATTACAGACCTCTGTCATCATTTTAAGTGGGAGAAATTGCACAGTCGGTGGCTGACTAAATACTTTTTTGCCCCACTGTATGTATGTATGTATGTATGTATGTATGTATGTATGTATGTATGTATTAACGTATTTATGAATGTACGTATGTATGTGTGTATGTATATAAGTACGTAAGTATGTATGTAGGTATGCATGTATGTATGTAAGTACGTTTGTATGAATGCATATATGTATGTATGCAAGTGTATACGTATGTATGTAAGTACGAATGTATGTATATAAGTATGCATGTAAGTACGTATGTATGTAAGAACGTACATACATATGTGTGTATACAAGTATGTATGTATGTAAGTACGTATGTATGTATACAATTATGTTTGTATTTAAGTACGTATGTATGTACGTATATAAGTACGTAAGTATGTATGTACATATGCATGTATGTATGTTAGTACGTATGTATGTATAAACTGTACGTATGCATGTAAGTACGAATGTATGTATGTAAGTACATACATACGCATGTGTGTATAAAAGTATGTATGTAAGTACATATGTATGCATTCATGTATGTATAAAAGTACGTATGTATGTATGTATGTACGGATGTACGTGTGTATGTATTGATTAACTAATTTATTAATTATTTTGTTCATTCATTCATTTGTTTAATTAATGAACTTATTGATTTATTCAGGCATTCATTTAATTACTAATACGCTATTTAATTTAAAAATTACCCAATAACTTAATGTATTAATCAATTTAGTCATCCATTTATTTGTTCGATAATTTATTCATCGATCTATTCACCCATGCATTTATTTATTCATTTCTTTTCCCTCCATACATTCATTCATGTATTTGGTTTATTTTTTTCATAAATGAATTCATTTATTTTTTCCCTACAGATTCATTTATTCAAGCATTCATTAATCCTTAAATTGGTTTATTTTTTTATTTAAAAAAATAAGTTATGTCTCTATTAATGCATTCATTATTGGTTTCATCCAATTATCCCTTCAGTTATCCATTCATTAATTTGTAGGTTATTTAATGTATTTGTCTATTTATTCAATAATTCACCTATTCTTTTGGTTGGTTGTTTATTTATTCATGTATTTGTCCAGTCATCGGTTATTCATTACTTTATTCACCCTTTCATTCATATTTCCACCCCACAGCCCAGTCAGTGTGATACAATATCCCATTATAATTATGCAACCTGTTCAACGAATGCATTATTTTTTCTTTTTAGGAAGCTGAAGAGTAAGAATTGGTCTTCTCAAGTGAAGAAGGAATGCATGAACACATGAATGCATGAATGGATGAATGTTTTAATGTTTTTTTTTCTTCTTCTATGAGAAAGAAGACAAAGTGAAACTTAGAGGAAGTCTTCCTCCATCAATGGGGTCATTCATGCTCTTATCAGGTGAGTCCTCAGACCCCGTGACTTCTTTACCTTTCCCCGCTCCATCCCGCCCTTTGTCCTCAGCCACAATGTGGCCGTCAGGAGTGAGAGGGTGAGGGGCCGTAAAAAAGGAGGGGAAAGAAAGAAATATGGTGCCGATCCCTCGTTCTTTACGGAGATATAGTCCAGGTAAATACAAGCTTTTTTTTTTTTTTACTCCCGCTTTGTTTTGTTGTTGTTGCACAATGGGACAGTTTGTGTGTGTGTGTGTGTGTGTGTGTGTGTGTGTGTGTGTGTGTGTGTGTGTGTGTGTGCGTGCGTGTATGTGTGTGTGTGTGTGTGTGTGTGTGTGTGTGCCCCCCAGCACTGCCACCTGTCCCCGTTGAATAGAGAATAATAATGTCACTTTAAAAACAACCCAAAAAATAAAATCCGACAAAATAAAACATAACTCAATGCAAAACGACGGGACAAAACAACATAAAATAAAATAAAAAATAAAAAAGATAACATAACATGTTATGACATAGCTTAAAATTATTTTAAAAAGAGATTAATCACACTTTTGAATTGGGATTAATTGTGATGAATCGGAGTAAATTACTTGCTTCCATAATTAAAAATGACTAGTGTGTGTGTGACTATGATTGGTACTTTAACTTTAACTCTGAAGTACAATAAAATATAATATAATATGATGTCATGAAGGGCTTCACGGTGGCAGAGGGGTTAGTGCGTCTGCCTCACAATACGAAGTTCCTGCAGTCCTGGGTTCAAATCCAGGCTCGGGATCTTTCTGTGTGGAGTTTGCATGTTTTCCCCGTGAATGCGTGGGTTCCCTCCGGGTACTCCGGCTTCCTCCCACTTCCAAAGACATGCACCTGGGGATAGATTGATTGGCAACACTAAATTGGCCCTAGTGTGTGAAAGTGAGTGTGAATATTGTCTGTCTATCTGTGTTGGCCCTGCGATGAGGTGGCGACTTATCCAGGGTGTACCCCGCCTTCCGCCCGATTGTAGCTGAGATAGGCGCCAGCGCCCCCCGCGACCCCGAAATGGAATAAGCGGAAGAAAATTGATGGATGGATGGATGATGTCATAAAATAGTATATAATTTAATATAATATGATACAATATATTACAATATAAGATATTATGCTATAATATGATACAAAATAATATAATATGGTATAATAATATATAACATGTTATGATATAATATAAAAGTCGACTTTGTCAAGTCTTGGTCTTCTTTAAGTCTTGGTCTTATTCAGGTCTTGGTCTTCTTTAAGTCTTGGTCTTTCTTGGTCTTCTTCAGGTGTTGATCTTCTAGAGGTCTTGGTCTTCTTCGGGTCTTGATCTTCTTGAGGTCTTGGTCTTCTTCGGGTATTGGTGTTCTTCGGGTCTTGGTCTTTTTCAAGTCTTGGTCTTATTCAGGTCTTGGTCTTATTCAGGTCTTGGTCTTATTCAGGTCTTGGTCTTATTCAGGTCTTGGTCTTCTTCAGGTCTTGATCTTCTTGAGGTCTTGGTCTTCTTCGGGTCTTGGTCTTTTTCAAGTCTTGGTCTTATTCAGGTCTTGGTCTTATTCAGGTCTTGGTCTTCTTCAGGTCTTGGTCTTATTCAGGTCTTGGTCTTCTTCAGGTCTTGATCTTCTTGAGGTCTTGGTCTTCTTCAGGTCTTGGTCTTTTTCAAGTCTTGGTCTTATTCAGGTATTGGTCTTCTTCAAGTCTTGGTCTTATTCAGGTCTTGGTATTTTTCAAGTCTTGGTTTTCTTCAGGTCTTGTTCTTCTTCAAGTCTTGGTTTATTCAGGTCTTGGTCTTCTTGAGGTCTTGGTCTTCTTCATGTCTTTGTCCTCTTCAAGTTTTTGTCTTCTTTAGGTCTTGGTTTTCTTCATGTCTTTGTCCTCTTCAGGTTTTGGTCTTCTTTAGGTCTTGGTCTTCTTCAAGTGTTGGTGTTCTTCAAGTCTTGGTGTTCTTCAGGTTTTGGTCCTCTTCTAGTCTTGGTCTTCTATGGTACTTGGTCTTCTTCTAGTCTTGGTCTTCTATAGGTCTTGGTTTTTTTCATGTCCTTGTCCTCTTCAGGTTTTGGTCTTTTTTAAGTCTTGGTGTTCTTCAAGTCTTTGTCTTCTTCAAGTTTTGGTCTTCTTTAGGTTTTGGTCTTCTTCAGGTTTTGGTCTTTTTCTAGTATTGGTCTTCTATAGTACTTGGTCTTCTTCAAGTCTCGGTCTTCTTCAGGTTTTGGTCTCCTTCAAGTCTTGGTCTTCTTCAGGTCTCGGTCTTCTTCAAGTCTTGGTCTTCTACAACTCTTGGTCTTATTAATCTCTTGGTCTTCTTCAAGTCTTGCTCCTATTCAGGTCTTGGTCTTCTTTAGGTCTTGGTCTTCTTCAGATCTTGGTCTTCTTTAGGTCTCGGTCTTCTTCTAGTATTGGTTTCTATAGTTCTTGGTCTTCTTGAAGTCTTGGTCTTCTTCACGTTTTGGTCTTCTTCAGATCTTGGTCTTCTTTAGGTCTCGGTCTTCTTCAAGCTTTGGTCTTCTTCAAGTCTTGGTCTTCTTCAGGTCTCGGTCTTCTTCAAGTCTTGGTCTTCTACAAGTCTTGGTCTTATTCATCTCTTGGTCTTCTTCAAGTCTTGCTCTTATTCAGGTCTTGGTCTTCTTCAGGTCTTAGTCTTTTTTAAGTCTTGGTCTTCTTCAGGTTTTGGTCTTCTTCTAGTATTGGTCTTCTATAGTTCTTGGTCTTCTTCAAGTCTTAGTCTTCTTCAGGTTTTGGTCTTCTTCAAGTCTTGGTCTTCTTTAGTTCTTGGTCTTCTTCAAGTTTTGGTCTTCTTCAAGTCTTGGTCTGCTTCAGGTCTCGCTCTTCTTCAAGTCTTGGTCTTCTACAAGTCTTGGTCTTATTCATCTCTTGGTCTTCTTCAAGTCTTGCTCTTATTCAGGTCTTGGTCTTCTTCAGGTTTTGGTCTTCTTCTAGTATTGGTCTTCCATAGTTCTTGGTCTTCTTCAAGTCTTGGTCTTCTTCAGGTTTTGGTCTCCTTCAAGTCTTGGTCTTCTTCAGGTCTCGGTCTTCTTCAAGTCTTGGTCTTCTACAACTCTTGGTCTTATTAATCTCTTGGTCTTCTTCAAGTCTTGCTCCTATTCAGGTCTTGGTCTTCTTTAGGTCTTGGTCTTCTTCAAGTCTTTGTCTTCTTCAAGTTTCAGTCTTCTTTAGGTCTTGGTCTTTTCAAGTCTTGGTCTTCTTCAGGTTTTGGTCTTCTTCTAGTATTGGTCTTCTATAGTTCTTGGTCTTCTTCAAGTCTTAGTCTTCTTCAGGTTATGGTCTTCTTCAAGTCTTGGTCTTCTTTAGTGCTTGGTCTTCTTCAAGTCTTGGTCTTCTTCAGGTCTCGGTTTTCTTCAAGTCTTGGTCTTCTACAAGTCTTGGTCCTATTCATCTCTTGGTCTTCCTCAAGTCTTGCTCTTATTCAGGTCTTGGTCTTCTTCAAGTCTTTGTCTTCTTCAAGTTTCGGTCTTCTTTAGGTCTTGGTCTTCTTCAAGTCTTGGTCTTCTTCAGGTTTTGGTCTTCTTCTAGTATTGGTCTTCTATAGTTCTTGGTCTTCCTCAAGTCTTGGTCTTCTTCAGGTTGTGGTCTTCTTCAAGTCTGGGTCTTCTTTAGTTCTTGGTCTTCTTCAAGTTTTGGTTTTCTTCAAGTCTTCGTCTTCTTCAGGTCTTGGTCTTCTTCAAGTCTTGGTATTCTCCAAGTCTTGGTCTTATTCATCTCTTGGTCTTCTTCAAGTCTTGCTCTTATTCAGGTCTTGGTCTTCGTCAAGTCTTTGTCTTCTTCAAGTTTCGGTCTTCTTTAGGTCTTGGTCTTCTTCAGGTTTTGGTCTTCTTCTAGTATTGGTTTTTAGAGTTCTTGGTCTTCTTGAAGTCTTGGTCTTCTTCAGGTTTTGGTCTTCTTCAGATCTTGGTCTTCTTTAGGTCTCGGTCTTCTTCAAGCTTTGGTCTTCTTCAAGTCTTGGTCTTCTTCATCTCTTGGTCTTTTACAAGTCTTGGTCTTATTCATCTCTTGGTCTTCTTCAAGTCTTGCTCTTATTCAGGTCTTGGTCTTCGTCAAGTCTTTGTCTTCTTCAAGTTTCGGTCTTCTTTAGGTCTTGGTCTTCTTCAGGTTTTGGTCTTCTTCTAGTATTGGTTTCTATAGTTCTTGGTCTTCTTGAAGTCTTGGTCTTCTTCAGGTTTTGGTCTTCTTCAGATCTTGGTTTTCTTTAGGTCTCGGTCTTTTTCAAGCTTTGGTCTTCTTCAAGTCTTGGTCTTCTTCAGGTCTCGGTCTTCTTCAAGTCTTGGTCTTCTACAAGTCTTGGTCTTATTCTTCTCTTGGTCTTCTTCAAGTCTTGCTCTTATTCAGGTCTTGGTCTTCTTCTGGTCTTAGTCTTTTTTAAGTCTTGGTCTTCTTCAGGTTTTGGTCTTCTTCTAGTATTGGTCTTCTATAGTTCTTGGTCTTCTTCAAGTCTTAGTCTTCTTCAGGTTTTGGTCTTCTTCAAGTCTTGGTCTTCTTTAGTTCTTGGTCTTCTTCAAGTTTTGGTCTTCTTCAAGTCTTGGTCTGCTTCAGGTCTCGGTCTTCTACAAGTCTTGGTCTTCTACAAGTCTTGGTCTTATTCATCTCTTGGTCTTCTTCAAGTCTTGCTCTTATTCAGGTCTTAGTCTTCTTCAGGTCTTGGTCTTCTTCAGGGTTTGGTCTTCTTCTAGTATTGGTCTTCTATAGTTCTTGGTCTTCTTCAAGTCTTGGTCTTCTTCAGATTTTGGTCTTCTTCAAGTCTTGGTTTTCTTTAGTTCTTGGTCTTCTTCAAGTTTTAGTCTTCTTCAAGTTTTGGTTTTCTTCAGGTCTCGGTCTTCTTCAAGTCTTGGTCTTCTACAAGTATTGGTCTTATTCATCCGTTGGTCTTCTTCAAGTCTTGCTCTTATTCAGGTCTTGGTCTTCTTCAGGTCTTGGTCTTCTTCAAGTCTTTGTCTTCTTCAAGTTTCGGTCTTCTTTAGGTATTGGTCTTCTTCAAGTCTTGGTCTTCTTCAGGTTTTGGTCTTCTTCTAGTATTGGTCTTCTATAGTTCTTGGTCTTCTTCAAGTCTTGGTCTTCTTCGGGTTTTGGTCTTCTTCAAGTCTTGGTCTTCTTTAGTTCTCGGTCTTCTTCAAGTTTTGGTCTTCTTCAGGTCTTGGGCTTCTTCAGGTCTCGGTCTTATTCAAGTCTTGGTCTTATTCAAGTCTTGGTCTTATTCATCTCTTGGTCTTCTTCAAGTCTTGCTCTTATTCAGGTCTTAGTCTTCTTCAAGTCTTTGTCTTCTTCAAGTTTCGGTCTTCTTTAGGTCTTGGTCTTCTTCAGGTTTTGGTCTTCTTCTAGTATTGGTCTTCTATAGTTCTTGGTCTTCTTCAAGTTTTGGTCTTCTTCAAGTCTTGGTCTTCTTCAGGTCTCGGTCTTCTTCAAGTCTTGGTCTTATTCATCTCTTGGTCTTCTTCAAGTCTTGCTCTTATTCAGGTCTTGGTCTTCTTCAATTATTGGTCTTAATTAGGTCTTGGTCTTCTTCAATTCTTGGTTTTCTTCAAGTCTCGTTTTTTTTTAGGTCTTGGTCTTCTTCAGGTCTCGGTCCGTCTTAAGTTCCTGGACAACAAGGAGCTAGCGGGGGGAGGTCAAAGGTCACACACTTGCTCAAGCGAAACACTTTGAAAATAGCGTTCAAACATTCCTGCTTATGAAAGTGTGTGCGTGTGTGCGTTTGTGTGCGTGTGTGTGTGTGTGTGTGTTCGTGTGTGCGAGAAAGGGAAAGGCTCACCTGTTCTGACCCCCGCAGGTATGTTACCTTCCTTTCATTCATTCATTCACTCTTTTGCTCGCCCCTCTTCCCTCCATCAGCGGCCCGGGGTGATACTTTGAACTCGCTATGTGTGTATGTGTGTGTGTGTGTGTGTGTGTGTGTGTGTGTGTGTGTGTGTGTGTGTGTGTGTGTGTGTGTGTCAGAGAGAGTAAAGGTTTGTAATATATTTGGCCTCAGGTGTTATGCCTTCATTGTTCCCTCTTAATTAATCTGGCAGGGATAGAAAGGCCTCTTTAGTGTGTGTGTGTGTGTGAGTGTGTGCCTGGCAGCAATAGAGATCTTATCTGAGTCTTTGTCAAAGCGTCTTTTAACTTTATTTCCAACTGAGAAGCGTGGCATCATCAACTCATAATAAATCCAAAGTTTAGGGACGGCTTCTTGTTAAAAAAATCAATAATATTTTTAAAGTTTGAGTTTTGTGTCGTAAAGACGATGCAAAAACACCCAAAATGTCGAGGAAACATTGGACTGAACGTGTTGGGACGCAGCTTGTGATCCTCAACGTCTGCGGGCTGGTTTCTTTTGTCGGCTTTGCTGTAATTATTTCTACTTCATTGAAGGAAGCAACCCATCAGGATTATGCACCAAGACCAGAACCGGACAGAAAAGAAAAACAAACTGGAACAAGAAAAGTCCAGGACCAGAACTAAGAAGTATTTCAATCGAGAACTGAGAAAAGACTCCCAAGAACCAAGTAATGTACAAAGAAAGAACAAAGAAAGGACTAAAACCAAGAAACATCCTGGACCAGAACCGAGATAAGGAAAAGTATAGAACAAAAAAAAAAGATCTGGACCAGAACAAACAAACAAAATATCACTTGGATGAAAACTAGGAAAAATTCCAATACACAACTGGGAATATGACTTCAGGAAGCAAGTAAAATACTAAGGAAAACACCAGGACCAGAACCAAGAAACATCCCTGATCAGAACTAAGAGAAGAACCAATTAAGAACCCCCCAAAAATCTGGAACAGAATAAACAAAACACTTGGATGAGAATTGAGAACAGTCCAAATCTAGAACTAGGAATATGACTTCAATAACCAAGTAAAGAACTAAGTAAAACACTAGGACCAAAACCAAGAGGCACCCGGGACCAGAGCAAAGAAGAGACACAGTCCAGAGACCAAAAATAATCCGGACCAGAACGATAACAACACATATTTGGACAAGAACAAAGAAAAATTCAAAAAAATAACTAACAAAATACTTCAAGAAGCAAGTCAAGAACTAAGTGATACACCAGAACCAGAACCGAGAAACAGCCCAAATCAGAACTTAGAGAAGAACCTTAAAAAGATCTGAAAAGAAAACCAAGAAAAAGTCCAATCTCGAACTAGGAATATGACTTCAATTACCAAGTAAAGAACTAAGTAAAATACTAGGAGCAGAACCAAGAGGCATCCGATACCAAAACAAAGAGGTGACACAGTCGAGGGCCAAATAAGAATCAGGACAAGAACTATATAAACAAATATTTGGACAAGAACAAAGAAAAATACCCCCAAAACATATTGACAAAAATACTTTAATAAGCAAGTAAAGAACTAAGTAAAACATCAGGACTACAACCGAGAAACAGCCCTGATCAAAAATAAGAGAATAACCTAAAAGAGATATGGACCAGAACAAAAAAACAACCCAAAAAACAAAATAAAATAAAAATAAAACATTTTTCATCCATCCATCCATCATCTTCCGCTTATCCGAGGTCGGGTCGCGGGGGCAACAGCCTAGGCAGGGAAACCCAGACTTCCCTCTCCCCAGCCACTTCGTCTAGCTCTTCCCGGGGGATCCCGAGGCGTTCCCAGGCCAGCCGGGAGACATAGTCTTCCCAACGTGTCCTGGGTCTTCCCCGTGGCCTCCTACCGGTTGGACGTGCCCTAAACACCTCCCTAGGGAGGCGTTCGGGTGGCATCCTGACCAGATGCCCGAACCACCTCATCTGGCTCCTCTCGATGTGGAGGAGCAGCGGCTTTACTTTGAGTTCCTCCCGGATGGCAGAGCTTCTCACCCTATCTCTAAGGGAGAGCCCCGCCACCCGGCGGAGGAAACTCATTCCGGCCGTTTGTACCCGTGATCTTATCGTTTCGGTCATGACCCAAAGCTCATGACCATAGGTGAGGATGGGAACGTAGATCGACCGGTAAATTGAGAGCTGAGGTCCTTCTTCACCAAAACGGATCGGTACAACGTCCGCATTACTGAAGACGCCGCACCGATCCGCCTGTCGATCTCACGATCCACTCTTCCCTCACATACAATTTTTTTCCGCGGCCCGGTGGTCGGGGACCACTGCCCTAAAGGGTAACCTTTTTAAATGATAGTCACAAGTGATGATCAAAAACTTGGTCCCCGTTCCAAATGATAACCAGTATGGATGTGTGTGTGTGTGTGTGTGTGTGTTCTGGCAATGCTGACTTAATGGGGACACAACTCTGTTTACACAGTCACCTTTAGGGGATTTCTGATGGTATGAGGACCAAAAAACAGGTCCCCTAAAGGGAAACCTTTTTAAATGATAGTCACAAATGATGATCAAAAACTTGGTCCCGGTTCCAAATGGTAACTTTAAAGTGTGTGTGTGTGTTCGGGCAATGCTGACTTAATGGGGACACCACTCTGTTTACACAGTCAGCTTTAGGGGATTTCTGACGGTATGAGGACACAAAAAAAGGTCCCCTAAAGGGAAACCTTTTTAAATGATAGTCACAAATGATGATCAAAAACTTGGTCCCGGTTCCAAATGGTAACTTTAAAGTGTGTGTGTGTGTTTTCGGGCAATGCTTTCTTAATGGGGACATCACTCTGTTTACACAATCACCTTTAAGGGACTTCTGACGGTATGAGGACACAAAAAACAAGTCCCCTAAAGGGAAACATTTTTTAAATGATAGTTACAAATGATGATCAAAAACTTGGTCCCCGATCCAAAAGATAACTTTTTATGTGTGTGTGTGTGTGTTTTCTGGCAATGCTTACTTAATGGGGACATCACTCTGTTTACACAATCACCTTTAAGGGACTTCTGACGGTATGAGGACACAAAAAACAAGTCTCCTAAAGGGAAACATTTTTTAAATGATAGTCACAAATGATGATCAAAAACTTGGTCCCCGATCCAAAAGATAACTTTTTATGTGTGTGTGTGTGTTTTCTGGCAATGCTTACTTAATGGGGACACCACTCTGTTTACACAGTCACATTTAGGGGACTTCTGACGGTATGAGGACCAAAAAACAGGTCCCCTAAAGGGAAACCTTTTTAAATGATAGTAACAAATGATGATCAAAAACTTGGTCCTCGTTCCAAATGATAACTTTAAAGTGTGTGTGTGTTTTCGGGCAATGCTTACGTAATGGGGACATCACTCTGTTTACACAATCACCTTTAGGGGACTTCTGACGGTATGAGGACCAAAAAACAGGTCCCCTAAAGGGAAACCTTTTTAAATGATAGTCACAAATGATGATCAAAAACTTGGTACCCGTTCCAAATGATAACTTTAAAGTGTGTGTGTGTGTTTTCGGGCAATGCTTACTTAATGGAGACATCACTCTGTTTACACAGTCACCTTTAAGGGACTTCTGACGGTATGAGGACACAAAAAACAAGTCCCCTAAAGGGAAACATTTTTTAAATGATAGTCACAAATGATGATCAAAAACTTGGTCCCCGATCCAAAAGATAACTTTTTATGTGTGTGTGTGTGTTTTTTCTGGCAATGCTTACTTAATGGGGACATCACTCTGTTTACACAGTCACCTTTAGGGGACTTCTGACGATATGAGGACCAAAAAAACAGGTCCCCTAAAGGGAAACATTTTTTAAATGGTAGTCACAAATGATGATCAAAAACTTGTTCCCCGTTCCAAATTATAACCAGTATGTGTGTGCGTGTGTGTGTGCGTGTGTGCGCGCGCTCAAGGCTGAGGTGTGTCACTGCGGCATTGTTATGTTAACATGGCTTACAGTTGTGTGCTGCATGCTGACCTCCATTGTTGCAACCTGCAGCACAGCGGGGTTGTGTCTACACCGCCCAGCAGGACCGACTGACTCTGCGCGCCCGTGTGTGTGTGTGTGTGTGTGTGAGTGAGCAGAAGTGGCATGTGACGTGTTTTTATTATGACATATTGGAGATGTTTTTGATGCAGATATCGCCATGGTTACAAAGACACAGCAACCAGGATGAAAAGATGTAGAACACACACACACACACACACACACACACACACATGATGGTCACGTTCTCAGGGAAGGAAGTACTCAATTCTATACGACTAGGCAAAAAAATAGATAATAATAATAAAAAAAAAAGATGGCGGGCTGCTCGGAAGTGCACGGAAATCACTGGAAAAGCTGCACGGGGGGTTAGCAAATTAACAAAGTTAAAACGTTCCTTAGGAAAGCTGGACCTGAGCAGCAAGCGGTAAACAAATGTGAACTTACCTGTCGGTGAGGCGGGTCTATAACGGGGCGCGATTAGTGGCAGCAGCAGGTAGGGACACCCATCAATAAACAGAAGTCTGCTGTGTACGCAAGAAAGTAAACAAATTAATTCAATCTAATTCTCTTTTATTAGAAAACATTTAAAAAATCCTTACACATACAATTTTATAGGATTTGTAAGTGTTTCGTTAAAAGGAAATGCACATGATATAATACTTTGTATTGTATCCTGGAGAAATTAATATTTGTTTACATCCTAAAGCTTTTTTTTTTATTTATTTTTTTACACACTGTACAAAAATAATTTTGTTCCTTTCCAAACCAAAATCCTACAACACGAATACAAGGTTTTAGACAATGTTTAATTAATATCAGGTTGTGACATTGATTCAACCATTGAAATTTTTGTCATTTCCCAACCAATACTCTACAACTCAAACACAACGTTGAAGCATGCTTTTTTGATGACATTTAATCAATGTTGGGTTCTGACGTTGATTTTGACCGTTGAAATTTGGTCATTTTCCAACCAAAATTTGGTCATTTTCCAACTACTATACAATTACAACGTTAAAATAACGTGCTTTTGGATGACAGTTAGTCAATGTTGGGTTCTGACGTTGATTTGACTGTTGAAATTTGGTCATATCCCAACCAATATTCTACAACACAATTAAAACGTTGAAACATGTCTTTTGAAGACGTTTATTTAATGTTGGGTTCTGACGTTGATTTGACCGTTGAAATTTAGTCATTTTCCAACCAAAATTCTACTACACAAATACAACGTTGAAATAACGTGCTTTTGGATGACATTTAGTCAATGCTGGGTTCTGAGGATGACTTGACAGTAAGTCGGACACGTTTCCAGTGAGGGTTGGACTCCGCCAAGGCTGTCCTTTGTCACCGATTCTGTTCATAACTTTTGTGGACAGAATTTCTAGGCGCAGTCAGGGCGTTGAAGGGTTCCGGTTTGGTGGCCGTGGGATTAGGTCCCTGTTTTTTGCAGATGATGTGGTCCTGACTGCTTCATCTGGCCAGGATCTTCAGCTCTCACTGGATCGGTTCGCAGCCGAGTGTGAAGCAACTGGGATGAGAATCAGCACCTCCAAGTCCGAGTCCATGGTTCTCGCCCGGAAAATTTGTGGAGTGCCATCTCCGGGTTGGGGAGGAGACCCTGCCCCAAGTGGAGGAGTTCAAGTACCTCGGAGTCTTGTTCACAAGTGAGGGAAGAGTGGATCGTGAGATCGACAGGCGGATCGGTGCGGCGTCTTCAGTAATGCGGACGCTGGATCGATCCGTTGTGGTGAAGAAGGAGCCGAGCCGGAAGGCAAAGCTCTCAATTTACCGGTCGATCTACGTTCCCATCCTCACCTATGGTCATGAGCTTTGGGTCATGACCGTAAGGATAAGATCACGGGTACAAGCGGCTGAAATGAGTTTCCTCTGCCGTGTGGCGGGGCTCTCCCTTAGAGATAGGGTGAGAAGCTCTGTCATCCGGGAGGAACTCAAAGTAAAGCCGCTGCTCCTCCACATCGAGAGGAGCCAGATGAGGTGGTTCGGGCATCTGGTCAGGATGCCACCCGAACGCCTCCCTAGGCAGGTGTTTCGGGCACGTCCAACCGGTAGGAGGCCACGGGGAAGACCCAGGACACGTTGGGAAGACTATGTCTCCCGGCTGTCCCGGGAACGCCTCAGGATCCCCCGGGAAGAGCTAGACGAAGTAGCTGGGGAGAGGGAGGTCTGGGCTTCCCTGCTTAGGCTGCTGCCCCCGCGACCCGACCTCGGATAAGCGGAAGATGATGGATGGATGGATGATTTGACCATTGAATTTTGGTTACTTCCCAAGCAATATTCTATAACATAAAATACAACGTTAAAACAACATGCTTTTTTGTCAGGACTATGACTTGGATTTATTTTGCTTCTTTGACGCAGAGGGAATTTGGGACGAGCCAGGCGTGAATTAAGGTACATGTTTATTGATTAATAAAAGAAAAGGCACGCTCGAGGGCGGAAAACTTGGCTATGAAACAAAAGACTACAACCGAGGCTATAACTATAAACTAGAAACCAAAACACTTGCTCGACGGCATGAATAATAATGAACTATAAACAAAAACAGCACAATGGCATGGCTATGAACAACTAAAACAAAACACTTACTCTGACCAAAAACAAGGGGCATGAACAGCAAGGTGCGTGGCAGGTGATCGAGGGCATGAAGGATGTGCAGCATAGATAGGCGAGTAGGTGGCATGTAGCAAGTAGTACAGCAAAGTTCCCAGGACGGAGACAGAAACAGAATGGTATAAATAATGACTATGGTAATGATTACTAACAGGTGTGAGGCTGAGGACAGGGGCGTGACTTGGAGACCAGGTGGAAACTAATGAGTAACTATGGAAACAAACAAAACCAGGAAGTGCAAAACGGGAAACAAGAGTCCAAAAACAAATCATAACATGATCAAACATAAACCCAGATTGACAGGTGTGACATTTTGACGACATTTATTCAATGTCAGGTTCTGACGTTGATTTGACCATTGGATTTTGTCCTGCAGTGCTTTAACTTGTGTGTGGTATCACGTGCAATACAAGCAGTCCTGCAGCCTTTTTTACTTGTGTGTGATATGTGATATCACTCCTAAAGCATGTTTACTTGTGTGTGATATCATGTGTGATACAAGCAGTTCCGCAGCGTGTTTACTTGTGTGTGATATCACGTGTGATACAAGCAGTTCTGCTTCGGGTTTACTTGTGTGTGATATCACGTGTGATACAAGCAGTTCTGCTTCGGGTTTACTTGTGTGTGATATCACGTACGATAAAAGCAGACCTGCAGTGTGTGGACTTGTTGTGCATGATATCACGTGCGATACAAGCAGTCGTACAGCGTGTTTACTTGTGTGTGATATCACGTGTGATACAAGCAGTCATGCAGCGTGTTTACTTGTGTGTGATATCACGTGCGATACAAGCAGTCCTGCAGCGTGTTTACTTGTGTGTGATATCACGTGTGATACAAGCAGTTCTGCTTCGTGTTTATTTGTGTGTGATATCACGTGTGATACAAGCAGTTCTGCTTCGTGTTTATTTGTGTGTGATATCACGTACGATAAAAGCATACCTGCAGTGTGTGGACTTGTTGTGCATGATATCACGTGCGATACAAGCAGTTATGCAGCGTATTTACTTGTGTGTGATATCATGTGTGATACAAGCAGTCATGCAGATGCAGCGTGTTTACTTGTGTGTGATATCACGTGCGATACAAGCAGTCCTGCAGCGTATTTACTTGTGTGTGATGTCACGTGTGATACAAGCAGTTCTGCTTCGTGTTTACTTGTGTGTGATATCACGTACGATAAAAGCAGACCTGCAGTGTGTGGACTTGTTGTGCATGATACCACGTGCAATACAAACAGTTATGCAGCGTATTTACTTGTGTGTGATATCACGTGTGATACAAGCAGTCATGCAGCGTGTTTACTTGTCTGTGATATCATGTGTGATACAAGCAGTTCTGCTTCATGTTTACTTGTGTGTGATATCACGTACGATCAAAGCAGACCTGCAGTGTGGACTTGTTGTGCATGATATCACGTGCGATACGAGCAGTCATGCAGCGTGTTTACTTGTGTGTGATATCATGTGCGATACAAGCAGTTCTGCTTCGTGTTTACTTGTGTGTGATATCATGTGCGATACAAGCAGTTCTGCTTCGTGTTTACTTGTGTGTGATATCACGTACGATAAAAGCAGACCTGCAGTGTGTGGACTTGTTGTGCATGATATCACGTGCGATACAAGCAGTTATGCAGCGTATTTACTTGTGTGTGATATCATGTGTGATACAAGCAGTCATGCAGATGCAGCGTGTTTACTTGTGTGTGTTATCACGTGTGATACAAGCAGTCATGCAGCGTGTTTACTTGTGTGTGATATCACGTGCGATACAAGCAGTCCTGCAGCGTGTTTACTTGTGTGTGATGTCACGTGTGATACAAGCAGTTCTGCTTCGTGTTTACTTGTGTGTGATATCACGTACGATAAAAGCAGACCTGCAGTGTGTGGACTTGATGTGTATGATATCACGTGCGATACGAGCAGTCATGCAGCGTGTTTACTTGTGTGTGATATCACGTGTGATACAAGCAGTCATGCAGCGTGTTTACTTGTGTGTGATAGCATGTGCGATACAAGCAGTCCTGCAGCGTGTTTACTTGTGTGTGATATCACGTGCGATACAAGCAGTCCTGCAGCGTGTTTGCTTGTGTGTGATGTCACGAACGATAAAAGCATACCTGCAGTGTGTGGACTTGTTGAGCATGATATCACGTGCGATACGAGCAGTCATGTGGCGTGTTTACTTGTGTGTGATATCACGTGCGATACGAGCAGTCATCCACGTGTTTACTTGTGTGTGATATCACGTGTGATACAAGCAGTCATGCAGCGTGTTTACTTGTGTGTGATATCATGTGTGATACAAGCAGTCATGCAGCGTGTTTACTTGTGTGTGATATCACGTGCGATACAAGCAGTCCTGCAGCGTGTTTACTTGTGTGTGATATCTCGTGCGATACAAGCAGTCCTGCAGCGTGTTTACTTGTGTGTGATATCACGTGTGATACAAGCAGTTCTGCTTCGTGTTTATTTGTGTTGGATATCACGTACGATAAAAGCATACCTGCAGTGTGTGGACTTGTTGTGCATGATATCACGTGCGATACAAGCAGTTATGCAGCGTATTTACTTGTGTGTGATATCATGTGTGATACAAGCAGTCATGCAGATGCAGCGTGTTTACTTGTGTGTGTTATCACGTGTGATACAAGCAGTCATGCAGCGTGTTTACTTGTGTGTGATATCACGTGCGATACAAGCAGTTCTGCTTCGTGTTTACTTGTGTGTGATATCACGTACGATAAAAGCAGACCTGCAGTGTGTGGACTTGTGCATGATACCACGTGCAATACAAACAGTTATGCAGCGTATTTACTTGTGTGTGATATCACGTGTGATACAAGCAGTCATGCAGCGTGTTTACTTGTCTGTGATATCATGTGTGATACATGCAGTCATGCAGCGTGTTTACTTGTGTGTGATATCACGTGCGATGCAAGCAGTCCTGCAGCGTGTTTACTTGTGTGTGTAATCACGTACGATCAAAGCAGACCTGCAGTGTGGACTTGTTGTGCATGATATCACGTGCGATACGAGCAGTCATGTGGCGTGTTTACTTGTGTGTGATATCACGTGCGATACAAGCAGTCATGCAGCGTGTTTACTTGGGTGTGTTATCACATGTGATACAAGCAGTCATGCAGCGTGTTTACTTGTGTGTGATATCATGTGCGATACAAGCAGTTCTGCTTCGTGTTTACTTGTGTGTGATATCATGTGCGATACAAGCAGTTCTGCTTCGTGTTTACTTGTGTGTTATATCACGTACGATAAAAGCAGACCTGCAGTGTGTGGACTTGTTGTGCATGATATCACGTGCGATACGAGCAGTCCTGCGGTGTGTTTACTTGTGTGTGTGACATCATGTGCAATACAAGCAGTCCTGCAGTGTGTGGACGTGTTGTGTGATATCACGTGCAACACAAGCAGTCCTTCAGCGTGTGGATGTTGTGTGTGATATCACATGCGATACGAGTAGTCCCGTGGTTAAAATTGTGTGTAATATCATGTCTGATACAAGCTGTCAGCATTTTTACTTGTGTGTGATGTCACGTGCGATACAAGCAGTCCTGCAGCGTGTTTACTTGTGTGTGGTATCATGTGCAATACAAGCAGTCCTGCAGCATGTTTCCGTGTGTGTGATATCATGTGATATCACTCCTCAAGCATGTTTACTTGTGTGTGATATATCACGTATGATACAAGCAGACCTGCAGCGTGCTTACTTGTGTGTGATATGTGATATCACTCCTAAAGCATGTTTACTTGTGTGTGATATCATGTGTGATACAAGCAGTCCTACAGCGTGTGGACTTTTGTGTGATATCACGTGCAACACAAACAGTCCTGCAGTGTGTTTACTTGTGTGTGATATCACATGCGATTCAGGCAGTCCTGCAGCGTGTTTACTTGTGTGTGATATCACATGCGATACAAGCTGCCCTGCAGCATGTAGACTTGTTGAGTGTGATAGCATGTGCGATACAAGCAGTCCAGCGGCATGTTTGTTGGTGTGTGATATCACTTGCGACACAAGCAGACCTTCAGCGTGTGGATGTGTTGTGTGTGACATCCCATGCGATACGAGCAGTCCTGTGGTTAGATTGTGTGTAATATCATGTGCGATACAAGCTGTACTGCAGCATTTTTACTTGTGTGTGATATCACGTGCAATACAAGCAGTCCTGCAGCGTGCTTACTTGTGTGTGATATGTGATATCACTCCTAAAGCATGTTTACTTGTGTTTGATATCATGTGTGATACAAGCAGTCCTGCAGCCTGTTTACTTGTGTGTGATGTCACGTGCGATACAAGCGGTCCCGCAGTGTGTTTACTTAAGTGTGACATTAAGTGTGATACAAGCTGTCCTGCAATGTCCTCCAATAAGCACACAACCCCTTCCATTTTGCTAGAACAATTCTAAAAAGGTAAAAATGCTAAGCTGTAGCCCAGCGGCTACACAACAGCTAAGCACACGGTAGCACACAAGCTAGACATACTTAAAGGCCTACTGAAATGAGATTTTCTTATTTAAACGAGGATAGCAGGTCCATTTTATGTGTCATACTTGATCATTTCGTGATATTGCCATATTTTTGCTGAAAGGATTTAGTAGAGAACATCGATGATAAAGTTTGCAAATTTTGGTGCTGATAAAAAAGCCTTGCCTTTATCGGAAGTCGCAGACGATGACGTCACAAGGGTGATGGCTCCTCAAGTCCTCACATTGCTTATAATGGGAGCCTTCAGCTAAGAAAACGACAATTTCCCCATTAATTTGAGTGAGGATGAAAGATTCGTGGATGATGATATTGATAGCGAAGGACTAGAAAAAAAAAAGTTGATTGCATTGGGACGGATTCAGATGTTTTTAGACACATTTACTAGGATAATTCTGGGAAATCCCTTATCTTTCTATTGTGTTGCTAGTGTTTTAGTGAGATTATATAGTACCTGATAGTCGGAGGGGTGTGTCCACGGGTGTCTTGAGGCCAGTCTCTGAGGGAAGTCGACGGCAGCTGCATGGACGTTGCAAGCTCCACAGATCTCCGGTAAGATCTCCGACTTATTACCACAATTTTCTCACCAAAACCTGCCTGCCGGTTGACAAGTGGTCGGGAACCATGTTCGCTTGACCGCTCTGATCCATAGTAAAGCTTCACCTCTGTGAATTTTAAACAAGGAATCACTGTGGGTTTGTGTGGCTAAAGGCTAAAGCTTCCCAACTCCATCTTTCTACTTTGACTTCTCCATTTCTAATTGAACAAACTGCAAAAGATTCAGCAACACAGATGTCCAGAATACTGGGTAATTGCGCGATGAGAGAGACGACTTTTAGCCGCGAATAGTGCTGCGCTAATATATCCTGACAGTCCGTGACGTCTTGCGTACACGTCATCATTACACGACGTTTCGAAGACGAAACTCCCGGGAAATTTAAAATTGTAATTTAGTAAACTAAAAAGGCCGTATTGGCATGTGTTGCAATGTTAATATTTCATCATTGATATATAAACTATCAGACTGCGTGGTCGGTAGTAGTGGGTTTCAGTAGGCCTTTAATAATAATTATTGAACAATAAAACGTGACATTTGTCGATATAAACAAGTATCAAATAATTATCGTTCACATTCAAAGTCTCCAAGGCAGGAGTGCTTTAAAAATATATTCAGTAACAGACGTGTCTGCTAGAGATGCGCGGATAGGCAATTATATCATCCGCAACCGCATCACCAAAGTCGTCATCCACCCCAACCAACATTTTATCAGAACCGCAACCGCCCGCCACCCGCCCGTTGATATACATCAGAGGTCGGCCACCTTTACCACTCACAGAGCTATTTAAACCCATTTCACAGAGTAAAGAAGACAATGGGAGCCGCTAACGTTCTCGCGAATATCCAATGGTGTTCATCCTGATGACAGGAACAAGGGCGTGCTGTGAAGCCGTTGCCTTTGACACCTTCAACAACATGTACAAACCGATTGTTAGTCCAGCAACATGTTGTGTGCAGCTTCCGCAATCACACGTACAAGATTGAAAGGCATACTGGGTGATACAGAATACACTGATGGTTGTAATATAAACAATTTTAACACTCTTACTAATATGCGCCACGCTGTGAAGCCACACCCAACAAGATTGACAAACACATTTCGGGAGAACATCCTCACAGTAACACAACAAAAACGCAACACAACAAATACCCAGAATCCTTTGCATCCGTGACAATACAGGATTTATTTTACACCCCCAACCCTGCCCACCTTACTGACGCCAGGGGGCAGGGGGTTGCTGCTAGGGTGTATAAAATAGTCAGGAATGGTCATGGATGCGAAGGATTCTGGGTATTGGTTGTGTTGCGTTCATGTTGTGTTACTGGTAGGATGTTCTCCCGAAATATGTTTGTCATTCTTGTTTGGTGTGGCTTCACAGCGTGGCGCATATTACTAAGTGTGTTAAAATTGTTTATATCACAACCATTAGTGTACTTTGTGTCACCCAGTATGCCTTGCAGTCGTGTGCGTGTTGCTGCGGAAGCCACACACAACATGATGCTGGACTGACAAGCAGATCGTACATGTTGTAGTAGGCGACAAAGCCAATGGCTTCATAGCACGCCCTAATATTTATTATCTGGGTGAATGCCGGCAGTCATTCTAGCGAATAATTGCGTCTCCTATTGTCTTCTTCGCTCTGTGACACGGGTCTTAAATGGCTCTTTGAATGGCAAAGGATACCGATCTCAGAACCATGTATATCAAATATTTCCGAATGATTCAACCCCCACCCGCCCGAATCTAATTAAAATCTATTTTTTCCTCATGTCACCCGCCCGACCGCGCATCTTTTAGTGTCCACATTATAATAATTTTGACCACTGGGTGTATGGCCAAAAAAGAAAACAATTACCGCTACACTTTGACTTAAAGACAGCATAAGTTAATAATAGATAATAAAAAAATAACGTGTGTGTGTGTTTATCTGACGGAGTGGAGGTCACAATGTCCGTCTGTCAACTTGGGTGGAACTCGTTGACTCTTGTAATCAGATTAAAGTAATCAGATTACAAGTAGTGGAAGCTGTTGGTACACACGCCGCAGCCTCCGCTGCTATGATAAGCGTGGAGGCCGAGCAAACAGGATGGTCAGGCGTGGACAAAAGCGTTGTCGCGCGCAGGACTCGAACCTGAGCGGGGAGACCCCAATGGACTTCTAGTCCCTCGAAATGAAACTGAAACTTAACCTGAACGTTATCTCGGTCAAGACTTTTGTCCTCTGACATTCTCCAGCATGACAAGCCGGCAGCTAACTTTCCCCTCTGAGGGAAACACACTGAACTCTTAACCTGACACACACACACACACACACACACACACACACACACACACACACACACACACACACACACACACACACACACACACACACTCACACACACACACACACACACACACACACACACACACACACACACACACACACACACACCTGCTCTTAACCGTCAGCCTTCTCAAGGCTGAAACAGCAGTAAATCTGGGATGACACAACACACACATACACACACACACACACACACACACACACACACACACACACACACAAACACACACGCACACACACACACACACACACACACACACACACACACACACACACACACACACACACGATATAATTAAAGTATATACAAAATTCTGGAAATATGGTAGAAAATACAAAATACTGTAAACATGATACATGTAAACAAAAAAATTAAAAATATCAACAAAAAACTTGAATTATGACAGAAAACACATGTAAATCAAAAAAATATACATTAGCTAAATACTGTAATTATGGCAGAAAATAAATGTTAACCAAAATAATGATAGTAATAATATCAACAAAATATTGTAATTAAGACAGAAAATACATGGAAACAAAATAAAAAAATATCACCAAAATACTGTAAATATGACAGAAAATACATGTAAACCAAAATTTTAATATTAACAAAACACTGTAATTTTGGCAGAAAATACATGTAACCAAAAATAAAAATAACAACAAAATGTTGTAAATATGACGGAAAATACTTGGAAACCTAAATTGTAATTATGGCAAAAGATACATCTAAACAAAAATATATATTTAAAAAAATACTGTCATTATAGCAGAAAATACATGTTAACCGAAATAATAATACTATAATAAATGGGTTGTACTTGTATAGCGCTTTTCTACCTTCAAGGTACTCAAAGCGCTTTGACACTACTTCCACATTTACCCATTCACACACACATTCACACACTGATGGAGGGAGCTGCCATGCAAGGCGCCAACCAGCACCCATCAGGAGCAAGGGTGAAGTGTCTTGCTCAGGACACAACGGACATGACAAGTTGGTTGGTTCTAGGTGGGATTTGAACCAGTGACCCTCGGGCTGCGCACGGACACTCTCCCACTGCGCCACGCCGTCCCCAAATATTGTACTTAGGACACAAAATACACGCAAACAAAATAAAAAAAATCTCACCAAAATACTGTAAATATGACAGAAAATACATTTAGACCAACATTTTAATATTTACAAAACACTGTAATTTTGGCATAACATACATGTAACCGAAAATAACTACAACATCTTGTAAATATGACAGAAAATACCTGGAAACCTACATTTTACTATTAACAAAATACTGTAATTATGACAGAAGATACATGTAAACAAAAAATATATATTAACGAAATACTGTAATTATGGCAGAAAATACTTGTTAACCAAAATAATAATAATATTAACAAAATATTGTACTTAAGACAGAAAATACATGTAAACAAAATAAAAAATATCACCAAAATACTGTAAATATGACAGAATATGAATGTAAACCAAAATTTTAATATTAACAAAACACTGTAATTTTGCCATAAAATACATGTAACCAAAATAAAAATAACAACACAATGTTGTAAATAGGACAGAAAATACTTGGAAACCAGAATTTTAATATTAACAAAATATTGTAATTATGGCAGAAGATACATGTAAACAAAAAAGATACATTAATGAAACACTGTAATTATTGCAGAAAATACATGTTAATCAAAATAATAATAATATTACCAAAATATTGTACTTAAGACAGAAAATACATGTAAACAAAAAAAAATATCACCAAAATACTGTAAATATGACGGAAATTCCATGTAAACCAACATTTTAATATTAACAAAACACTGTAATTTTGGCATAAAATACATGTAACCGAAAATAACTACAACATCTTGTAAATATGACAGAAAATACCTGGAAACCTACATTTTACTATTAACAAAACACTGTAATTTAGGCAGAAAATACATGTAACCAAAAATAAAAATAACAACAAAATGTTGTAAATATGACAAAAAGAACTTGGAAACCTAAATTGTAATTATGGCAGAAGATACATGTAAACAAAAATATATATTTAAAAAAATACTGTAATTATAGCAGAAAATACATGTTAACCAAAATAATAATACTATTAACAAAATATTGTACTTAGGACACAAAATACACGCAAATAAAATAAAAAAAATCTCACCAAAATACTGTAAATATGACAGAAAATACATTTAAACCAACATTTTAATATTTACAAAACACTGTAATTTTGGCATAACATACATGTAACCGAAAATAACTCCAACATCTTGTAAATATGACAGAAAATACCTGGAAACCTACATTTTACTATTAACAAAATACTGTAATTATGGCAGAAGATACATGTAAACAAAAAATATATATTAACGAAATACTGTAATTATGGCAGAAATTACTTGTTAACCAAATTCATAATAATATTAACAAAATATTGTACTTAAGACAGAAAATACATGTAAACAAAATAAAAAATATCACCAAAATACTGTAAATATGACAGAATATGAATGTAAACCAAAATTTTAATATTAACAAAACACTGTAATTTTGCCATAAAATACATGTAACCAAAAATAAAAATAACAACACAATGTTGTAAATATGACAGAAAATACTTGGAAACCAGAATTTTAATATTAACAAAATATTGTAATTATGGCAGAAGATACATGTAAACAAAAAAGATACATTAATGAAACACTGTAATTATGGCAGAAAATACATGTTAAGCAAAATAATAATAATACCAAAATATTGTACTTAAGACTGAAAATACACGCAAACAAAATAAAAAATATCAAAATACTGTAAATGACAGAAATTACATGTAAACCAAAATTTTAATATTAACAAAACACTGTAATTTTGCCATAAAATACATGTAACCTAAAATAAAAATAACAACCAAATGTTGTAAATATGACAGAAAATACTTGGAAACCAGAATTTTAATATTAACAAAATATTGTAATTATGGCAGAAGATAAATGTAAACAAAAAATATACATTAACGAAATACTGTAATTATGGCAGAAAATCCTTGTTAACCAAAATAATAATAATAATAACAAAATATTGTACTTCAGACTGAAAATACACACAAACAAAATAAAAAATATCAAAATACTGTAAATGACAGAAAACACATGTAAATCAAAAAAATATACATTTGCAAAATACTGTAATTGTGGCAGAAAATAAATGTTTACCAAAATAATGATAATAATAATATCAACAAAATACTGTAAATGTGACAGAAAATACATGTAAAACAAAATTTGAATATCAACAGCACACTGTAATTTTGGCATAACTTACATGTGACCTAAAATAAAAATAACTACAAAATCTTGTAAATATGACAGAAAATACCTGTAATACCTACTTTTTAATATTAACAACATACTGTAATTATGGCAGAAGATACATGTAAACAAAAAATATATATTAACAAAATACTGTAATTATGGCAGAAAATACATGTTAACCAAAATAATAATAATATTAACAAAATATTGTACTTAAGACGGAAAATACATGTAAACAAAATAAAACATATCACCAAAATACTGTAAATACATTTAAACCAACATTTTAATATTTACAAAAGACTGTAATTTTGCCATAAAATACATGTAACCAAAAATAAAAATAACAACAAAATGTTGTAAATATGACAGAAAATACTTGGAAACCAGAATTTTAATATTGACAAAAATATTGTTATTATGGCAGATTATACATGTTAACCAAAATAATAATAATATTAACAAAATATTGTACTTAAGACTGAAAATACATGTAAACAAAATAAAAAATATCAAAATACTGTAAATGACAGAAATTACATGTAAACCAACATTTTATTATTAACAAAACACTGTAATTTTGCCATAAAACACATGTAACCAAAAATAAAAATAACCAAATGTTGTAAATATGACAGAAAATACTTGGAAACCAGAATTTTAATATTAACGAAAATATTGTAATTATGGCAGAAGATACATGTAAACAAAAGATATATATTAACGAAATACTGTAATTATGGCAGAAAATACTTGTTAACCAAAATAATAATAATATTAACAAAATATTGTACTTAAGACTGAAAATACACGCAAACTAAATAAAAAATATCAAAATACTGTAAATGACAGAAATAACATGTAAACCAAAATTTTAATATTAACAAAATACTGTAATTTTGCCATAAAATACATGTAACCAAAAATAAAAATAACAACAACATATTGTAAATATGACAGAAAATACTTGGAAACTAGAATTTTAATATTAACAAAATATTGTAATTATGGCAGAAGATACTTGTTAACCAAAATAATAATAATAATGACAAAATATTGTACTTAAGACAGAAAATACATGTAAACAAAATAAAAAATATCACCAAAATACTGTAAATTTGACAGAAAATGCATGTAAACCAAAATTTTAATATTAACAAAACACTGTAATTTTGCCATAAAATATATGTAACCCCAAAAAAAAATAACAACAAAATGTTGTCAATATGACAGAAAATACTTGGAAACCAGAATTTTAATATTAGCATAACATTGTAATTATGGCAAAAGATACATGTAAACAAAAAATATACATTAACGAAATACTGTAAATATGGCGGAAAATACTTGCTAACCAAAATAATAATAATATTAACAAAATATTGTACTTAAGACAGAAAATACATGTAAACAAAATAAAAAATATCACCAAAATACTGTAAATTTGACAGAAAATGCATGTAAACCAAAATTTTAATATTAACAAAACACTGTAATTTTGCCATAAAATATATGTAACCAAAAAAAAAATAACAACAAAATGTTGTCAATTTGACAGAAAATACTTGGAAACCAGAATTTTAATATTAGCATAACATTGTAATTATGGCAAAAGATACATGTAAACAAAAAATATACATTAATGAAATACTGTAAATATGGCGGAAAATACTTGCTAACCAAAATAATAATAATATTAACAAAATATTGTACTTAAGACTGAAAATACATGTAAACAAAATAAAAATATCACCAAAATACTGTAAATATGACAGAAAATGCATGTAAACCAAAATTTTAATATTAACAAAACACTGTAATTTTGCCATAAAATACATGTAACCAAAAATAAAAATAACAACAAAATGTTGTAAATATGACAGAAAATACTTGGAAACCAGAATTTTAACATTAACAAAATATTGTAATTATGGCAGAAGATACATGTAAACAAAAATATATACATTAACGAAATACTGTAATTATGTCAGAAAATACTTGTTAACCAAAATAATAATAATGTTAACAAAATATTGTACTTGAGACAGAAAATACATGTACATTAAAAAAAATATCACCAAAATACTGTAAATATGACAGAAAATACATGTAAACCAAAATTTTAATATTAACAAAAAACTGTAATTTTGGTATAACATACATGTAACCAAAAATAAAAATACCTACAAAATCTTGTAAATATGACAGAAAATACCTGGAAACCTACTATTTAATATTAACAAAATACTGTAATTATGGCAGAAAATACATGTAAACAAAAAATATATATTAACAAAATACTGTGATTATGACAGAAAATACATGTTAACCAAAATAATAATAATATTAACAAAATATTGTACTTAAGACTGAAATTATATGTAAACAAAATAAAAATATCACCAAAATACTGTAAATATGACAGAAAATACATGTAAACCAACATTTTAATATTAACAAAACACTGTAATTTTGCCATAAAATACATGTAACCAAAAATAAAAATAACAACCAAATGTTGTAAATATGACAGAAAATACTTGGAAACCAGAATTTTAATATTAACAAAATATTGTAATTATGGCAGAAGATAAATGTAAACAAAAAATATACATTAACGAAATACTGTAATTATGGCAGAAAATCCTTGTTAACCAAAATAATAATAATAATAACAAAATATTGTACTTAAGACTGAAAATGCACACAAACAAAATAAAAAATATCAAAATACTGTAAATGACAGAAAACACATGTAAATCAAAAAAATATACATTTGCAAAATACTGTAATTATGGCAGAAAATAAATGTTTACCAAAATAATGATAATAATAATATCAACAAAATACTGTAAATGTGACAGAAAATACATGTAAAACAAAATTTGAATATCAACAGCACACTGTAATTTTGGCCTAACTTACATGTAACCTAAAATAAAAATAACTACAAAATCTTGTAAATATGACAGAAAATACCTGTAATACCTACTTTTTAATATTAACAAAATACTGTAATTATGGCAGAAGATACATGTAAACAAAAAAATATATTAACAAAATACTGTAATTATGGCAGAAAATACATGTTAACCAAAATAATAATAATATTAACAAAATATTGTACTTAAGACGGAAAATACATGTAAACAAAATAAAACATATCACCAAAATACTGTAAATATGACAGAAAATACATTTAAACCAACATTTTAATATTTACAAAACACTGTAATTTTGCCATAAAATACATGTAACCAAAAATAAAAATAACAACAAAAAGTTGTAAATATGACAGAAAATACTTGGAAACCAGAATTTTAATATTGACAAAAATATTGTTATTATGGCAGAAGATACATGTTAACCAAAATAATAATAATATTAACAAAATATTGTACTTAAGACTGAAAATACATGTAAACAAAATAAAAAATATCAAAATACTGTAAATGACAGAAATTACATGTAAACCAACATTTTATTATTAACAAAACACTGTAATTTTGCCATAAAACACATGTAACCAAAAATAAAAATAACCAAATGTTGTAAATATGACAGAAAATACTTGGAAACCAGAATTTTAATATTAACGAAAATATTGTAATTATGGCAAAAGATACATGTAAACAAAAGATATATATTAACGAAATACTGTAATTATGGCAGAAAATACTTGTTAACCAAAATAATAATAATATTAACAAAATATTGTACTTAAGACTGAAAATACACGCAAACTAAATAAAAAATATCAAAATACTGTAAATGACAGAAATAACATGTAAACCAAAATTTTAATATTAACAAAATACTGTAATTTTGCCATAAAATACATGTAACCAAAAATAAAAATAACAACAACATATTGTAAATATGACAGAAAATACTTGGAAACTAGAATTTTAATATTAACAAAATATTGTAATTATGGCAGAAGATACATGTAAACAAAAAATATACATTAACGAAATACTGTAATTATGGCAGAAAATACTTGTTAACCAAAATAATAATAATAATGACAAAATATTGTACTTAAGACAGAAAATACATGTAAACAAAATAAAAAATATCACCAAAATACTGTAAATTTGACAGAAAATGCATGTAAACCAAAATTTTAATATTAACAAAACACTGTAATTTTGCCATAAAATATATGTAACCCAAAAAAAAAATAACAACAAAATGTTGTCAATATGACAGAAAATACTTGGAAACCAGAATTTTAATATTAGCATAACATTGTAATTATGGCAAAAGATACATGTAAACAAAAAATATACATTAACGAAATACTGTAAATATGGCGGAAAATACTTGCTAACCAAAATAATAATAATATTAACAAAATATTGTACTTAAGACAGAAAATACATGTAAACAAAATAAAAAATATCACCAAAATACTGTAAATTTGACAGAAAATGCATGTAAACCAAAATTTTAATATTAACAAAACACTGTAATTTTGCCATAAAATATATGTAACCCAAAAAAAAAATAACAACAAAATGTTGTCAATTTGACAGAAAATACTTGGAAACCAGAATTTTAATATTAGCATAACATTGTAATTATGGCAAAAGATACATGTAAACAAAAAATATACATTAATGAAATACTGTAAATATGGCGGAAAATACTTGCTAACCAAAATAATAATAATATTAACAAAATATTGTACTTAAGACGGAAAATACATGTAAACAAAATAAAACATATCACCAAAATACTGTAAATACATTTAAACCAACATTTTAATATTTACAAAAGACTGTAATTTTGCCATAAAATACATGTAACCAAAAATAAAAATAACAACAAAATGTTGTAAATATGACAGAAAATACTTGGAAACCAGAATTTTAATATTGACAAAAATATTGTTATTATGGCAGAAGATACATGTTAACCAAAATAATAATAATATTAACAAAATATTGTACTTAAGACTGAAAATACATGTAAACAAAATAAAAAATATCAAAATACTGTAAATGACAGAAATTACATGTAAACCAACTTTTTATTATTAACAAAACACTGTAATTTTGCCATAAAACACATGTAACCAAAAATAAAAATAACCAAATGTTGTAAATATGACAGAAAATACTTGGAAACCAGAATTTTAATATTAACGAAAATATTGTAATTATGGCAGAAGATACATGTAAACAAAAGATATATATTAACGAAATACTGTAATTATGGCAGAAAATACTTGTTAACCAAAATAATAATAATATTAACAAAATATTGTACTTAAGACTGAAAATACACGCAAACTAAATAAAAAATATCAAAATACTGTAAATGACAGAAATAACATGTAAACCAAAATTTTAATATTAACAAAATACTGTAATTTTGCCATAAAATACATGTAACCAAAAATAAAAATAACAACAACATATTGTAAATATGACAGAAAATACTTGGAAACTAGAATTTTAATATTAACAAAATATTGTAATTATGGCAGAAGATACATGTAAACAAAAAATATACATTAACGAAATACTGTAATTATGGCAGAAAATACTTGTTAACCAAAATAATAATAATAATGACAAAATATTGTACTTAAGACAGAAAATACATGTAAACAAAATAAAAAATATCACCAAAATACTGTAAATTTGACAGAAAATGCATGTAAACCAAAATTTTAATATTAACAAAACACTGTAATTTTGCCATAAAATATATGTAACCCAAAAAAAAAATAACAACAAAATGTTGTCAATATGACAGAAAATACTTGGAAACCAGAATTTTAATATTAGCATAACATTGTAATTATGGCAAAAGATACATGTAAACAAAAAATATACATTAACGAAATACTGTAAATATGGCGGAAAATACTTGCTAACCAAAATAATAATAATATTAACAAAATATTGTACTTAAGACAGAAAATACATGTAAACAAAATAAAAAATATCACCAAAATACTGTAAATTTGACAGAAAATGCATGTAAACCAAAATTTTAATATTAACAAAACACTGTAATTTTGCCATAAAATATATGTAACCCAAAAAAAAATAACAACAAAATGTTGTCAATTTGACAGAAAATACTTGGAAACCAGAATTTTAATATTAGCATAACATTGTAATTATGGCAAAAGATACATGTAAACAAAAAATATACATTAATGAAATACTGTAAATATGGCGGAAAATACTTGCTAACCAAAATAATAATAATATTAACAAAATATTGTACTTAAGACTGAAAATACATGTAAACAAAATAAAAATATCACCAAAATACTGTAAATATGACAGAAAATGCATGTAAACCAAAATTTTAATATTAACAAAAAACTGTAATTTTGGTATAACATACATGTAACCAAAAATAAAAATACCTACAAAATCTTGTAAATATGACAGAAAATACCTGGAAACCTACTATTTAATATTAACAAAATACTGTAATTATGGCAGAAAATACATGTAAACAAAAAATATATATTAACAAAATACTGTGATTATGGTAGAAAATACATGTTAACCAAAATAATAATAATATTAACAAAATATTGTACTTAAGACTGAAATTACATGTAAACAAAATAAAAAATATCACCAAAATACTGTAAATATGACAGAAAATACATGTAAACCAACATTTTAATATTAACAAAACACTGTAATTTTGCCATAAAATACATGTAACCAAAAATAAAAATAACAACCAAATGTTGTAAATATGACAGAAAATACTTGGAAACCAGAATTTTAATATTAACAAAATATTGTAATAATGGCAGAAGATACATGTAAACAAAAAAATATACATTAACGAAATCCTGTAATTATGGTAGAAAATACTTGTTAACCAAAATAATAATAATGTTAACAAAATATTGTATTTGAGACAGAAAATACATGTCAATTAAAAAAAAATATCACCAAAATACTGTAAATATGACAGAAAATACATGTAAACCAAAATTTTTATATTAACAAAACACTGTAATTTTGGTATAACATACATGTAACCAAAAATAAAAATACCTACAAAATCTTGTAAATATGACAGAAAATACCTGGAAACCTACTATTTAATATTAACAAAATACTGTAATGATGGCAGAAGATACATGTAAACAAAAAATATATATTAACAAAATACTGTTATTATGGCAGAAAATACATGTTAACCAAAATAATAATAATATTAACAAAATATTGTACTTAAGACTGAAAATACATGTAAACAAAATAAAAAATATCACCAAAATACTGTAAATATGACAGAAAATACATGTAAACCAAAATTTTAATATTAACAAAACACTGTAATTTTGCCATAAAATACATGTAACCAAAAATAAAAATAACAACAAAATGTTGTAAGTATGACAGAAAATACTTGGAATTCAGAATTTTAATATTAACAAAATATTGTAATTATGGCAGAAAAAACATGTAAACAAAAAATATACATTAACGAAATACTGTAATTATACTAGAAAATACTTGTTAACCAAAATAATAATAATGTTAACAAAATATTGTACTTAGATAGAAAATGCAGGTAAACAAAATCAAAAATATCAACAAAAAAACTGTAAATATGACAGAAAATACATGTAAACCAAATTGAAAATACTAACAAAATATTGTAATTTTGGCAGAAAAACATGTAAATAAAAATAACAACAAAATATTCTAAATATGACGGAAAAAACATGGAAACCAACATTTTAATATTAACAAAAATAACAAAAAATAAATATTGTACTTAAGACAGAAAATACACGCAAACAAAAATAAAAAATATCAAAAAAAATTGTAAAAATGACAGAAAATACATGTAAACAAAAAAATAGTAACACACAATACTATAAATATGGCAGAAAATACATGTAAACAAAATAAAAATAACAACAAAATGTTTAATTATGACAGAAAGTATATGTATACCGAAATAAATATATCAACAGAATACTGTACTTATGACAGAAATTACATGTAAACCGAAATAAAAATATTAACAAAATACTGTAATTATGGCAGAAAACACATGTAAACAAAAATATAAATAACACAATATCTTAATTATGACACAAAATACGTGTAAACCAATATATATGTATATATATATATATATATATATATATTTCAAAACAGATGGCGGCGCCCGGACGGGCTGCGCTCTCGAGGAGCTCCTGCTAAAGATGGAACATTTGGCAGAAATACCGGACAATTCCACAAACTTTATGGCTGGCTCACATCGTGGTCACTCCGTGATCACGTACGACCGCCAGACACTTCTGGATGTGGACACATCGGGCCGTTTTGGACCGATAGACACTTGCGTGCTAGACTTGCTAACTAGCATGGGATTACATCGGCGGCTACATCCAGCGGCCTGTGAAGCAGGGGAGTCTAGTAGCAGCGGGGGCCGTCTACGGAGCAGACGCCAGCGGTGTGATCGGAAACGCGGATGCCGAGCGGGGCTAAAAACAAAGCAGAAGGCTAATCCCCACAGAACACCACTTTCCTCCATCCCGAAGACGGATTTAGATGGAAAATGCGCGACTACTGGTCTGGGTAAGGAGTCTGTTAAATTAGAACAAGTTGTTTCTGCTTTGAGTGTTTCAGAGTTGGACATGTGTTTTACTGAGGTGGCTAACTATGATGCGTGCAGTTTATCAAAGCAACAAACAAACAATCGGAAAATCCCCGTTACTGAGGTGGCTAACCATGATGCGTGCAGTTTATCAAAGCAACAAACAAACAATCGGAAAATCCCCGTTACTGAGGTGGCTAACCATGATGCGTGCAGTTTATCAAAGCAACAATCAAACAATCGGAAAATTCCTGTCGTATCAATTCCTAGATATGGTCGTAACTATACTAAATGCACTGGGCATAATAAACACAACATTATTAATATTGCTACTACGGAAAATTTGATCAAAAACTCCCTAAAACAGCCCACTACCTATAATGTAGGTTTTTTAAACATAAGATCATTGTCTCCCAAAACGTTGTTAGTTAATGATATTATCAGAGACAACAATCTTAACGTCATCGGTCTCAGCGAAACCTGGCTTAAACCAAACGACTTTTTTGCGCTAAATGAGGCATGTCCTCCTAACTTTACACATGCGCATATTGCCCGTCCGCTCAAAAGGGGTGGGGGGGTCGCACTAATATACAACGAAAACTTTAACCTTAGTCCTAACATAAATAATAAATATAAATCGTTTGAGGTGCTTACTATGAGGTCTGTCACACCGCTGCCTCTACACCTGGCTGTTATCTACCGCCCCCCAGGGCCCTATTCGGACTTTATTAATGAATTCTCAGAGTTCGTTGCTGATCTAGTGACACACGCCGATAATATAATCATAATGGGGGACTTTAATATCCATATGAATACCCCATCGGACCCACCGTGCGTAGCGCTCCAGACTGTAATTGATAGCTGTGGTCTCACACAAATAATAAATGAACCCACGCATCGCAACGGTAATACGATAGACCTAGTGCTTGTCAGGGGCATCACCGTTTCCAAAGTTACGATACTCCCGTATACTAAAGTATTGTCCGATCATTACCTTATAAAATTCGAGGTTCAGACGCATGTTCGTCAAACTAATAATAATAATAACTGCTATAGCAGCCGCAACATTAATACAGCCACAACGACAACTCTTGCGGACCTACTGCCCTCGGTAATGGCACCATTCCCAAAGTATGTGGGCTCTATTGATAACCTCACTAACAACTTTAACGACGCCCTGCGCGAAACCATTGATAACATAGCACCGCTAAAGTTAAAAAAGGCTCCAAAAAAGCGCACCCCGTGGTTTACAGAAGAAACTAGAGCTCAGAAATTATTATGCAGAAAGCTGGAACGCAAATGGCGCACGACTAAACTTGAGGTGCACCATCAAGCATGGAGTGATGGTTTAATAACTTATAAACGCATGCTTACCTTAGCTAAAGCTAAATATTACTCAAATCTCATCCACCGTAATAAAAACGATCCTAAATTTTTGTTTAGTACGGTAGCATCGCTAACCCAACAAGGGACTCCTTCCAGTAGCTTAACCCACTCAGCTGATGACTTTATGCAATTCTTTAGTAAGAAAATTGAAGTCATTAGAAAGGAGATTAAAGACAATGCGTCCCAGCTACAACGGGGTTCTATTAACACTGACACGATTGCATATACGGCGGATACTGCCCTCCAAAATAGTTTCTCTCGTTTTGAGGAAATAACATTAGAGGAATTGTTACAACGTGTTAAGGGAATAAAACAGACAACATGTTTACTTGACCCTCTTCCTGGGAAACTGATCAAGGAACTCTTTGTATTATTAGGTCCATCAGTGCTAAATATTATAAACTTATCACTCTCCTCGGGCACTGTTCCCCTAGCATTCAAAAAAGCGGTTATTCATCCTCTTCTTAAAAGACCTAACCTCGATCCTGACCTCATGGTAAATTACCGACCGGTGTCTCACCTTCCCTTTATTTCAAAAATCCTTGAAAAAATTGTTGCGGAGCAGTTAAATGAACACTTAGCGTCTAACAATCTATGTGAAACCTTTCAATCCGGTTTCAGGGCAAATCACTCGACGGAGACAGCCCTCGCAAAAATGACTAATGATCTATTGCTAACGATGGATTCTGATGCGTCATCTATGTTGCTGCTCCTCGATCTTAGCGCTGCTTTCGATACCGTCGATCATAATATTTTATTAGAACGTATCAAAACACGAATTGGTATGTCAGACTTAGCCCTGTCTTGGTTTAACTCTTATCTTACTGATAGGATGCAGTGTGTCTCCCATAACAATGTGACCTCGGACTACGTTAAGGTAACGTGTGGAGTTCCCCAGGGTTCGGTCCTTGGCCCTGCACTCTTCAGCATCTACATGCTGCCGCTAGGTGACATCATACGCAAATACGGTGTTAGCTTTCACTGTTATGCTGATGACACCCAACTCTACATGCCCCTAAAGCTGACCAACACGCCGGATTGTAGTCAGCTGGAGGCGTGTCTTAATGAAATTAAACAATGGATGTCCGCTAACTTTTTGCAACTCAACGCCAAAAAAACGGAAATGCTGATTATCGGTCCTGCTAGACACCGAACTCTATTTAATAATACAACTCTAACATTTGACAACCAAACAATTAAACAAGGCGACACGGTAAAGAATCTGGGTATTATCTTCGACCCAACTCTCTCCTTTGAGGCACACATTAAAAGCGTTACTAAAACGGCCTTCTTTCATCTCCGTAACATCGCTAAAATTCGCTCCATTCTGTCCACTAAAGACGCTGAGATCATTATCCATGCGTTTGTTACGTCTCGCCTCGACTACTGTAACGTATTATTTTCGGGTCTCCCCATGTCTAGCATTAAAAGATTACAGTTGGTACAAAATGCGGCTGCTAGACTTTTGACAAGAACAAGAAAGTTTGATCACATTACGCCTGTACTGGCTCACCTGCACTGGCTTCCTGTGCACTTAAGATGTGACTTTAAGGTTTTACTACTTACGTATAAAATACTACACGGTCTAGCTCCATCTTATCTTGCCGATTGTATTGTACCATATGTCCCGGCAAGAAATCTGCGTTCAAAGGATTCCGGCTTATTAGTGATTCCCAAAGCCCAAAAAAAGTCTGCGGGCTATAGAGCATTTTCCGTTCGGGCTCCAGTACTCTGGAATACCCTCCCGGTAACAGTTCGCGATGCTACCTCAGTAGAAGCATTTAAGTCTCACCTTAAAACTCATTTGTATACTCTAGCCTTTAAATAGACTCCCTTTTTAGACCAGTTGATCTGCCGTTTCTTTTCTTTTTCTTCTATGTCCCACTCTCCCGTGTGGAGGGGGTCCAGTCCGATCCGGTGGCCATGTACTGCTTGCCTGTGTATCGGCTGGGGACATCTCTGCGCTGCTGGTCCGCCTACGCTTGGGATGGTTTCCTGCTGGCTCCGCTGTGAACGGGACTCTCGCTGCTGTGTCTTGGATCCTCTTTGGACTGGACTCCCGCGACTGTGTTGTATCCATTGTGGATTGAACTTTCACAGTATCATGTTAGACCCGCTCGACATCCATTGCTTTCCTCCTCTCTAAGGTTCTCATAGTCATCATTGTCACCGACGTCCCACTGGGTCATTATTGTCACCAATGTCCCACTGGGTGTGAGTTTTCCTTGCCCTTATGTGGGCCTACCGAGGATGTCGTGGTGGTTTGTGCAGCCCTTTGAGACACTAGTGATTTAGGGCTATATAAGTAAACATTGATTGATTGATTGATATATATATATATATATATATATATATATATATATATATATATATATATATATATATATATATATAAACAAAATATTTGACTTATGACAGAAATTACACGTAAACTAAAATAAAAATACAGTAATTATTGCAGAAAATATATGTTAACCATAAAAATTATATTAATAAAATATTGTAATTGTGACAGAAAATACATGTATACCGAAATTCAAATAATAACAAAATATTGTTATTATGGCAGAAAATAAATGTAAACAAAAAAAATACTGTAAATATGACAGAAAATACAGGTAAACTGAAATTAAAATATTAACAAAATACTGTAATTATGACAGAAAATGTGTGTAAACCAAAAAATAGATCCATCCATTTATTCCCTTTTGGGGTCGCGGGGGGCGCTGGGGCCTATCTCAGCTACAATCGGGCTGAAGGTGGGGTACACCCTGGACAAGTCGCCACCTCATCGCAGGGCCAACACAGATAGACAGACAACATTCACACTCACATTCACACACTAGGGCCAATTTAGTGTTGCCAATCAACCTTTACAAAATATTGTATTTATGACAGAAAATACATTTAAATTAAAATGAAAATATTAACAAAAATACTATAATTCAGTCAGAAAATACATGTTACCAAAAAAAAAAAATATTATAAAAAATGTTTAAATATGACAGAAAATACATGTAAAAAAATTAAAATAAAAAAATACTGTAATTATGACAGAAGATATATGTAAACCAAAACAAAAATATTAACACAATACTATAAATATGGCATAAAATACATGTAAACAAAAATTAATGTAATGGACAACATCAAAATGATGCTGGTATGGTCTTCATTTAGAAGAAGCACATGTGTTGTTCACTGTAATGGACATCATCAAACCGACACTGGTACGGTCTTCACTTAGAAGAAGTACATGTGTTGTCCACTGTAATGGACATCATCAAACCGACACTGGTACGGTCTTCACTTAGAAGAAGTACATGTGTTGTCCACTGTAATGGACATCATCAAACCGACACTGGTACGGTCTTTTCTTAAAAGTCGTACATTTGTTGTCCACTGTAATGGACATCATCAAACCGACACTGGTATGGTCTTCACTTAGAAGTCGTACATTTGTTGTCCACTGTAATGGACATCATCAAGTCGACAGTTTGTATGGTCTCTACTTAGAAATAGTACATGTGTTGTCCACTGTAATGGACATCATCAAGTCGACAGTGGTATGGTCTCTACTTAGAAATAGTACATGTGTTGTCCACTGTAATGGACATCATCAAACCGACACTGGTACGGTCTTCACTTAGAAGAAGTACATGTGTTGTCCACTGTAATGGACATCATCAAACCGACACTGGTACGGTCTTTTCTTAAAAGTCGTACATTTGTTGTCCACTGTAATGGACATCATCAAACCGACACTGGTATGGTCTTCACTTAGAAGTCGTACATTTGTTGTCCACTGTAATGGACATCATCAAGTCGACAGTTTGTATGGTCTCTACTTAGAAATAGTACATGTGTTGTCCACTGTAATGGACATCATCAAGTCGACAGTGGTATGGTCTCTACTTAGAAATAGTACATGTGTTGTCCACTGTAATGGACATCATCAGACCGACACTGGTACGGTCTTCACTTAAAAGTCGTACATTAGTTGTCCACTGTAATGGACATCATCAAACCGACACTGGTACGGTCTTCACTTAGAAGTACATGTGTTGTCCACTGTAGTGGACATCATCAAAGCGACACTGGTATGGTCTTCACTTAGAAGTGGTACATGTGTTGTCCACTGTAATGGACATCATCAAGTCGACACTGGTACGGTCTTCACTTAGAGTCGTACATTTGTTGTCCACTGTAATGGACATCATCAAGTCGACACTGGTATGGTCTCTACTTAGAAATAGTGCATGTGTTGTCCACTGTAATGGACATCACCAAACCAACACTCGTATGGTCTTCACTTAGAAGAAGTACATGTGTTGTCCACTGTAATGGACATCATCAAACCGACACTGGTACGGTCTTTTCTTAAAAGTCGTACATTTGTTGTCCACTGTAATGGACATCATCAAACCGACACTGGTATGGTCTTCACTTAGAAGTCGTACATTTGTTGTCCACTGTAATGGACATCATCAAGTCGACAGTTTGTATGGTCTCTACTTAGAAATAGTACATGTGTTGTCCACTGTAATGGACATCATCAAGTCGACAGTGGTATGGTCTCTACTTAGAAATAGTACATGTGTTGTCCACTGTAATGGACATCATCAAACCGACACTGGTACGGTCTTCACTTAGAAGAAGTACATGTGTTGTCCACTGTAATGGACATCATCAAACCGACACTGGTACGGTCTTTTCTTAAAAGTCGTACATTTGTTGTCCACTGTAATGGACATCATCAAACCGACACTGGTATGGTCTTCACTTAGAAGTTGTACATTTGTTGTCCACTGTAATGGACATCATCAAGTCGACAGTTTGTATGGTCTCTACTTAGAAATAGTACATGTGTTGTCCACTGTAATGGACATCATCAAGTCGACAGTGGTATGGTCTCTACTTAGAAATAGTACATGTGTTGTCCACTGTAATGGACATCATCAGACCGACACTGGTACGGTCTTCACTTAAAAGTCGTACATTAGTTGTCCACTGTAATGGACATCATCAAACCGACACTGGTACGGTCTTCACTTAGAAGTACATGTGTTGTCCACTGTAGTGGACATCATCAAAGCGACACTGGTATGGTCTTCACTTAGAAGTGGTACATGTGTTGTCCACTGTAATGGACATCATCAAGTCGACACTGGTACGGTCTTCACTTAGAGTCGTACATTTGTTGTCCACTGTAATGGACATCATCAAGTCGACACTGGTATGGTCTCTACTTAGAAATAGTGCATGTGTTGTCCACTGTAATGGACATCACCAAACCAACACTCGTATGGTCTTCACTTAGAAGAAGTACATGTGTTGTCCACTGTAATGGACATCATCAAACCGACACTGGTACGGTCTTTTCTTAAAAGTCGTACATTTGTTGTCCACTGTAATGGACATCATCAAACCGACACTGGTATGGTCTTCACTTAGAAGTCGTACATTTGTTGTCCACTGTAATGGACATCATCAAGTCGACAGTTTGTATGGTCTCTACTTAGAAATAGTACATGTGTTGTCCACTGTAATGGACATCATCAAGTCGACAGTGGTATGGTCTCTACTTAGAAATAGTACATGTGTTGTCCACTGTAATGGACATCATCAAACCGACACTGGTACGGTCTTCACTTAGAAGAAGTACATGTGTTGTCCACTGTAATGGACATCATCAAACCGACACTGGTACGGTCTTTTCTTAAAAGTCGTACATTTGTTGTCCACTGTAATGGACATCATCAAACCGACACTGGTATGGTCTTCACTTAGAAGTCGTACATTTGTTGTCCACTGTAATGGACATCATCAAGTCGACAGTTTGTATGGTCTCTACTTAGAAATAGTACATGTGTTGTCCACTGTAATGGACATCATCAAGTCGACAGTGGTATGGTCTCTACTTAGAAATAGTACATGTGTTGTCCACTGTAATGGACATCATCAGACCGACACTGGTACGGTCTTCACTTAAAAGTCGTACATTAGTTGTCCACTGTAATGGACATCATCAAACCGACACTGGTACGGTCTTCACTTAGAAGTACATGTGTTGTCCACTGTAGTGGACATCATCAAAGCGACACTGGTATGGTCTTCACTTAGAAGTGGTACATGTGTTGTCCACTGTAATGGACATCATCAAGTCGACACTGGTACGGTCTTCACTTAGAGTCGTACATTTGTTGTCCACTGTAATGGACATCATCAAGTCGACACTGGTATGGTCTCTACTTAGAAATAGTGCATGTGTTGTCCACTGTAATGGACATCACCAAACCAACACTCGTATGGTCTTCACTTAGAAGAAGTACATGTGTTGTCCACTGTAATGGACATCATCAAACCGACACTGGTACGGTCTTCACTTAGAAGTCGTACATTTGTTGTCCACTGTAATGGACATCATCAAGTCGACAGTGGTATGGTCTCTACTTAGAAATAGTACATGTGTTGTCCAACGTAATGGACATCATCAGACCGACACTGGTACGGTCTTCACTTAGAAGTACATGTGTTATCCACTGTATTGGACATCATCAAACCGACACTGGTATGGTCTCCACTTAGAAATATATGTGTTGTCCACTGTAATGGACATCATCAAAGCGACACTGGTATGGTCTCTACTTAGAAATAGTACATGTGTTGTCCACTGTAATGGACATCATCAAACCGACACTGGTATGGTCTTCAATTAGAGGAAGTACATGTGTTGTCCACTGTAATGGACATCATCAAAGCGACACTGGTATGGTCTTCACTTAGAAGTAGTACGTGTTGTCCACTGTAATGGACATCATCAAACTGACACTGGTATGGTCTACACATAGAAGTGTTGTCCACTTTAATGGACACCATCAAACCGACACTGGTATGGTCTTCACTTAGAAGAAGTACATGTGTTGTCCACTGTAATGGACATCATCAAACAGAAACTGGTATGGTCTTCACTTGGAAGTACAGTACATGTGTTGTCCACTGTAATGGATATCATCAAACAGAAACTGGTATGGTCTTCACTTAGAAGTAATACATGTGGTGTCCATTGTAATGGACATCATCAAGTCGACACTGGTATGGTCTTCACTTAGAAGTGGTGTCCACTTTAATGGACATCATCAAATCGACACTGGTATGGTCTCTACTTAGAAATAGTACATGAGTTGTCCATTATAATGGACATCATCAACGCGACACTGGTATGGTCTCTACTTAGAAATAGTACATATGTTGTCCATTGTAATGGACATCATCAAAGCGACACTGGTATGGTCTTTCTTTGTCGGAAGCCGCGTGATTGTTTCACTTTCTGACACGCGTGCTCTTTAATGATGTCCGGAACGACCATCGTTAATACCAAAACCTCCAAAGCGGCGTAGACTTGCTGGGTGGGCCTTCGGGGGCGTTGGCACCGGTTAGTTGAAAAGTTTCCATTGAAGCGTTCAACCTGTGGTCATGTGACTCAGCCGCCATTCTCTTCTTCATTCCTGAACGACTGGGAAAACAGCGACAGTTGCCGCAGGGAAAACACACACACACACGCTCAGTAATGAGATAGCGGCAAAGCGACACGTGGCCACAAATGGGTCCTGCTGTCACCGCCAGGGTGGGCCGACAGCAACACTGAGGGTCACATGACCCTCTCCTGATGACATCATCACCAAACAGACGGTAATAAAAGATGTCATAACCGACGTTGTTTGCAATAAAATGTTCCACACAAGCAAGTCATATATTTGTGACGACGACATAAAAATAAATTAATCTCTGAATCAATCTAAAACACAACATGTGGCTGCAATGCATTCTGGGAATAAGTCGCACTCAATGGAAGTCAACCTCGACCCCTACAGGCGGACATCGGTGGTGCAACTTGTTGTGTTTTGGTACATTTTCCAACCGATATTCTACAACACAACAACGTTGAAACAACATGCTTTTTGAGGATGTTTACTCAAAGTCGGGTTCTGGCGATGATTTGACCATTGAAATTTGATACATTTTCCTACCATTGATTGATTGAAACTTTTATTAGTGGATTGCACAGTTCAGTACATATTCCGTACCAAAACACAACATTAAAACAACATGTTTTGACAACCTTTAATCATTGATATTCTGTCGTTTTTTCCAACCAAAATTCTACAAAACAAATACAACATTAAAAAAAACCACGCTATTTAAGGACAGTTAATCAATGTCGGGTTCTGACGTTAATTTTACCATTGGAATTTGGTAATTTTCCCAACCAATATTCTACAACACTAATACAACAATAAAAGAACCTGCTCTATGAGGACGTTTAATTAATGTCGGGTTCTGACTATGATTTGACCATTGATATTTGGTAATTTTTCCAACCAATATTCTACTACACAAATACAGCGTTAAAACAAAATGCTTTTTGACGACCTTTAATCATTGATATTTGGTCATTTTTCCAACCAATCTTCTACAACACAAATACAACCTTGAAACAAAATGCTTTTTGACGACGTTTAATCAATGTTGGGTTCTGACGATGACTTTACTATTGAATTTTGGTAATTTTTCCAACCAATATTCCAGAACACAAATACAACGTTAAAACAACATACTTTTTGATGACGTTTAATCATTGCCGGGTTCTGACGTTGATTTGATCATTGGAATTTGGTCACTTTTCCCAAACAGTATTCTACAACACAAACACAATGTTGAAACAACATACTTTTTGAGGGTGTTTAATCAATGTCGGGTTCTGACGTTGATTTAAACCGTTGAAATTTGGTACTTTTGCCTGCCAATATTCTAGAACACAAATCCAACGTTACAAAAACATGCTATTTAGGGATGTTTAATCAATGCCGGGTTCTGACGTTGATTTGACCATTGAAATTTGTTCATTTTTCCAACCCATATTCTACAACATAAATACAACATTCAAACAGTATGTTTTTTTACGACGTTTTATTAATGTCTGATTCTGACTTTGATTTGACCACTGAAATGTGGTCATTTTCCCAATCAATATTCTACAACACAAATACAACCTTGAAACAACATGCTTTTTGACGACGTTTAATCAATGTTGGGTTCTGACGATGACTTTACTATTGAATTTTGGTCATTTTTCCAACCAATATTCCAGAACACAAATACAACGTTAAAACAGCATACTTTTTGATGACGTTTAATCATTGTCGGGTTCTGACGTTGATTTGATCATTGGAATTTGGTCAATTTTCCCAAACAGTATTCTACAACACAAATACAATGTTAAAACAACATACTTTTTGAGGATGTTTAATCAATGTCGGGTTCTGACGTTGATTTAAACCGTTGAATTTGGGTCATTTTGCCTGCCAATATTCTACAACACAAATACAACGTTAAAAAAACATGCTATTTAGGGATGTTTAATCAATGCCGGGTTCTGACGTTGATTTGACAATCGAAATTTGGTCATTTTTCCAACCACTATTCTACAACATAAATACAACATTCAAACAATATGTTTTTTTACGACGTTTCATTAATGTCGGATTATGACGTTGATTTGACCACTGAAATTTGGGCATTTTCCCAACCAATATTCTACAACACAAATACAACCCTGAAACAACATGCTTTTTGACGACGTTTAATCAATGTTGGGTTCTGACGATGACTTTACAATTGAATTTTGGTCATTTTTCCAACCAATATTCTACAACACAAACACAACGTTAACACAACATACTTTTTGATGGCGTTTAATCAATGTCGGGTTCTGACGTTGATTTGATCATTGGAATTTGGTCAATTTTCCCAACCATTATTCTACAACACAAATACAATGTTGAAACAACATACTTTTTGAGGATGTTTAATCAATGTCGGGTTCTGACGTTGATTTAAACCGTTGAAATTTGGTCATTTTGCCTGCCAATATTCTACAACACAAATACAACGTTAAAAAAACATGCTTTTTAAGGGATGTTTAATCAATGCCGGGTTCTGACGTTGATTTGACCATTGAAATTTGGTAATTTTTCCAACCCATATTCTACTACATAAATACAACATTCAAACAATATGTTTTTTTACGACGTTTTATTAATGTTGGATTCTGACGTCGATTTGACCATTGAAATTTGGGCATTTTCCCAACCAATATTGTACAACACAAATACAACCTTGAAACAACATGCTTTTTGACGACATTTAATCAATGTTGGGTTCTGACGATGACTTTACTATTGAATTTTTGTCATTTTTCCAACCAACATTCTACAACAGAAATACAACGTTAAAAAAACATACTTTTTGATGACGTTTAATCAATGTCGGGTTCTGACGTCGATTTGACCATTGAAATTCGTTCATTTTTCCAACCCATATTCTACAACATAAATACAACATTCAAACAATATGTTTTTTTACGACGTTTTATTAATGTTGGATTCTGACGTCGATTTGACCACTGAAATTTGGGCATTTTCCCAACCAATATTGTACAACAGAAATACAACCTTGAAACAACATGCTTTTTGACGACGTTTAATCAATGTTGGGTTCTGACGATGACTTTACTATTGAATTTTTGTCATTTTTCCAACCAACATTCTACAACACAAATACAACATTGAAACAACATACTTTTTGACTACCTTTAATCAATGTTGGGGTCTGACAATGATTTATTTGACCATTGATATTTGGTAATTTTTCCAACCAATATTCTACCACACAAATACAACGTTGAAAAAACATGCTTGGCTGTCCCCCCCACGCCCAAACTTCAACACACCCACCCCCTCCCGCCTGAAAACACAGATTTTACTCAACAGACCAGCAACGATGCGAAAAATATCGCCCATTTTAATAATAATTTCGCTCACAAATACGCCTCCTTGTGTAATGGATGCCAGTCAATTTCAAGTAAGACTGTCTGTGCTTTTAGCTCAGTAGTAGTAGGAAGAAAAAACATCCACGAACACCAATCATTGCATTCCGCCGTCAAAATCGGGGGCCCATGCATTAAGACGGCCTTGGTTGGGAAACAACTTATTTATTTATTTTTTTTTAATTGACTCGATCATTGACTTGATTGTCGGCGTCACACGCAACAGCGTGGCGAGGGCCTTAAAGGGCCGGAGCGTAAATCTTCGGACGGCCACACTTTTCTCCTTATGGCCGACAACTGTGCAGGGAGATCACACGGCTCGCTCGGCATTCCTCGCATTGCGGAGATGTTAAAGGTGTGCGCCATTGTCTACATACACACATGTGCACACACACACAAACACAGACACACTAGGCTGTCTCCAAGTCTTGCTGTTCCACCTGGACTCATTTGCTCAGGGAGCTGAAACACACACCCTGGTGTTAAAATAACCTCTGTTGTGTTATCATAAGGTGTGTGTCAGAAGCCCAGACTGCGCACACACACACACACACACACACACACACACACACACACACACACACACACACACACACACACACACACACACACACACACACACACACACTCGTGTACTTCTGAACTTCTGAAGACCTGAGGAAAAAAGCCTCTCTTCTTTAGGACTAGCCTTTCTAGATATATAAAGATGTGTATTTACAACATTAATGATATATACATACTATGCAAATATAAAAAAGCTTGTTGTGGAAAATGAGTTGGAATTTCACAAGAAAAAGGTCACAGTTTCGCAAGAAAATCTTAGAATTTTAGCAGTATTGTAATAAGTCGTCATTTTACGCAACGCAAGTCAAAATGTGACAAGAAAAACAGAAAAATTGTGCAATATTTTGATAAAAGTTGGAATTTTACTCAATAGCAGTCGTAATTTTACAAAAAAGCTTAAAATATTGGTAGTTGTAAACTAGTAAACACACATGCACGCATGCACGCACGTACACACACACACCCACGCACGTACACACAAACACACACACACACACACACACTTATGTTTTTCTGAGCTTGAGACCTGAGAAAAATGCCTCACACTTTAGGACCAGCCTTTCTGGATATATAAAGAAGTGTATTTACAACATTAACAATATATACATACTATGCACATATAAAAAAAAAAAATAGTTGTGAAAAATTAGTTGGAATTTTACAAGAAAAAAAGTCACAATTTCACCAGAACTATTTAGAATTTTGGCAGTATTATATAAAAAGTTGTCATTTTACCTAACGCAAGTCAACATTTTACAATAAAAACTGAACATTTGTGCAATATTATGATAAAAGTTGAAATTTTACTCAATAACAGTCGCAATTTTACAAGAAAAAGCTTAAAATGTTGGCAGTTTAATGAAAAGAATCGTAATTTTACTCGACAAAAGTCACAATTTTATAAGAACACTTTCAAATTTTGGCAATATTATAACAATAATCGGAATTTTACTTGGCAAAATGATGACAAAAGTTGTAATTTTACTCCAAAAGTGTCACTGTTTTACAAGAAGAACAAAAAAAATTACTATATTGTGATACAAGTTAGAGTTACATACCACATATGTCACCATTTTGCGTTAAAAAGTAATCATTTAAAACAAAAAGTAATAATGTTACGAGGAAATATTGCAATATTACAGTAACAGAAAGATTATGAGAAATTGTTCCCAATTTTATAAGAAAAAAGTCGACACACTGTAAGAAAAAGACAGCTTTTAGTTCATTTAATTATTATTTCTTTTTGTTTGTAATTGCTTTTTAATCTACATGATTTACTTCAAGATATTACAGTATGTCTCTATATACATATTTATTTCATTTTTTTTTTCATTTATTTTGACCAAAGGGGGGCGCATTTCCACTTCAAATTTCTCACACACAGTTGTTATTTCATATGTTGGACAGAGGGGGCTCACTTCACATTTTTACACACACTTTTTATTTCATATGTTGACCAGAGGGGGGGCACTTTTAAAAGCGACACAGTCAATTTGAAAAATCCCTCCTTTTCGGGAACACCCTCATTTTGATAGATGTCACCACCAGTGGTGCAAATGAGACATTCTCTGTTTTGTTTTTTGTAATGTGCTAAAAGCTGATGACAAAGGTGTCAGGGACCACAGATGGCCCCTGTGCCGCACTTTGGGCAAACCAGCTGCAGAAGCTAATTGCTAACGGCCACCATTGTCTTAGTAGCGTAGTGTATTTGTTCATCCTATGGTCATATATGGCTTGTCTTATGTCCGCACCGGAAGTCATAAAATCAGCCATTCATCTGGCCGGGTTTTTTTCGGGGATGAATAGGGAAGTCCTTCTTTAGCTGCCGTCTTGTTTGATCATATATTGCTGCCTTGGCACCTGTCAATGTTTACTTTTATATGCACATTAAATCAAAAAAAAAATCCTGACTTTGGAGCAATGTTCTCTGACTCTAGTATATTGCCCTAAATTGATGAAGTAATGTGCTGATCATACTTACTGGGGACCTTGTGGAAAAAGAGTTAATATGTTTCATGGGGACCAAATTGAAATCATTTTGCATAATTCACACAAATGTGTCCGTGACTACTGAGGACCATTTAAAAAAAAAAAGGAAAAAAAGTTAAAATATGACACGATCCTCAGAATACAGAATGGATCCAAATATCGTTTAAAAAGTTTTCCCTTTAGGAGACCTTTTTTTTTTTTTGGTCCTCATACCGTCGGAAGTCCCCTAAATGTGACTGTGTAAACAGAGTGATGTCCCCATTAAGTCAGCATTGTCAGAACACACACACACACACACACACACACACAGACACACACACACACACACACACACACACACACAGCCTCAAGAAGCACCCTGAATAAGCAGAGTGCGGCAAGACCAGCTTTCACAGTGTCAGCGGGTCAAATACAGTAACACAACACACACACACACACACACACACACACACACACACACACACACACACACACACAAACAGCGACACGAAGCCAGCCGCATTGTCCTGCGCCGTTGACGAGACGCCGGCAGCTGTCGTGAAGATGAGACAATGGAGCGAGTACCGAAACGAGACCCTCTTCCTTCATTTAAGAAATGGAGCCGAGTCGATAAGGCCAAAATTGTGGTGATAAAATATGAAATTAAATAACGATTCTAGTTAAAAGACACGTGACATCATCAAATGTTGACCAGTATCACACACAGGTCCTGCAGACATGTGACTTGGGACAGTGGTCCCCAACCTTTTTGTATCCGCGGACCGGTCAACGCTTAATAATTTGTCCCGCGGCCCGGTGGGTCCTTTTTTCTTCTTTGTCATGAAAAAGGGAGGTTTTTGTGGTTGGTGCACTAATTGTAAGTGTAAGTGTATATTGTGTTTTTTATGTAGATTTAATAAAAAATAAAAAATAAAAATTCTTCTGCGGCCCGGTGGTTGGGGACCACTGACTTGGGATACATTGGAACCGATACGGTAAAATTTGTCGGTACCTGGTAATCGATACCAGTATTACAATTTTTTCGTGTGTTAATTAGTTTTTTTGTTTTTTTTTTCATGTAATATTTAAACATTTGTGTATTTTTTTTTTCCACTTTTCAAGAAATCGGGTTCAGCGGAACCTGCCCGCTTGACGCAACTGTCGTCCATTGTGTATATGTATCTCAATGTGTGTGTAATCAGAGTTCACGTGTGTGTGTGTTTTAATTTGTACGTATTTGTCTCGGGGTGGAAAATTTAAAACAAAAATCTGCCTGTCCGTATTTCCTCTATTGGCTGTTTTACACACACACACACACATTGAGATACAGACGCACACTTTTGTACACACGGACACAGCAATCAGATTACAGACGCACACATTTGCAAGTAATTTTGCTACAAAAATATTTCTATTACAAGGTTCCCAATGGCTAATGTCAAATTATAACACTTTAAATCAGAGGTCCCCAAACCTTTTGGCTCAGGGGCCACATTGTGTTGGCCGGGCTGTATGTATGTATATATATATATATATATATATATATATATATATATATATATATATATATACATACATATATATATATATACATACATATACTGTGATGAGGTGGCGACTTCTCCAGGGTGTACCCCACTTACCGCCCGAATGCAGCTGGCTCCAGTGACTCCCAGCAACCCCAAAAGGGACAAGCGGTAGAAAATGGATATATATATATATATATATATAAAAATCAATCAATGTTTAGTAATATAGCCCTAAATCACTAGTGTCTCAAAGGGCTGCACATACCACCACGACATCCTCGGTAGGCCCACATAAGGGCAAGGAAAACTCACACCCAGTGGGACGTCGGTGACAATGATGACTATGAGAACCTTAGAGAGGAGGAAAGCAATGGATGTCGAGCGGGTCTAACATGATACTGTGAAAGTTCAATCCACAATGGATCCAACACGGTCGCGAGAGTCCAGTCCAAAGCGGATCCAACACAGCAGCGAGAGTCCCGTTCACAGCGGAGCCAGCAGGAAACCATCCCAAGCGGAGGCGGATCAGCAGCACAGAGATGTCCCCAGCCGATACACAGGCAAGCAGTACATGGCCACCGGATCGGACCGGACCCCCTCCACAAGGGAGAGTGGGACATAGAAGAAAAAGAAAAGAAACGGCAGATCAACTGGTCTAAAAAGGGAGTCTATTTAAAAGCTAGAGTATACAAATGAGTTTTAAGGTGAGACTTAAATGCTTCTACTGAGGTGGCATCTCGAACTGTTACCGGGAGGGCATTCCAGAGTACTGGAGCCCGAACGGAAAATATAGCCCGCAGACTTTTTTTGGGCTTTGGGAATCACTAACAAGCCGGAGTCCATTGAACGCAGATTTCTTGCCGGGACATATGGTGCAATACAATCGGCAAGATAATATATACATATATATATATATATATATAAATATATATACATATATATATATATATATATATATCCTATAAAAACAGTACCACTTTTTATATTTTCCTTTGTTTTTTATTGTAGCAAAATGGTGGTTAAAGTTTTGGAGACTTGTGTATCCGTGTGCATGTTAATATATATATATATATATATATATATATATATATATATATATATATATATATATATATATATATATATATATATATATATATACATATATATATATATATATATATATATATATATATATATTCCTCGTGCACTAATTGAGCACACACTTGCCGCTGATAATATCAAGTTATCGATGGGAAAATAAATTTTTCGACAATATGATTTTCCTGAGCGGCTAGGAGAGCAAAATGGATTAGAAAGAACAGATTTAAAAAAAATTCAAAACAAAAATAAAATAATGTAATTATTAATGTTTTTTTTAACTTGGGACTTCGCGCGGGCCGGATTTTGGATGCTGACGGGCCGTAGTTTGTGGACCCCTGCTTTAAATGGAAGAATTAAATATTTTTATTATGTTTTTGCCGCAGATGTTACATATACTGTAATATTGTACATGGTAATTGTATATATTTTATAAAAATATAATAATATACCGGCATATAGTGAATTATATATAGTGCATTTCTCTAGTGACTCACATAGTGGCTCATTAGTGCCGCCCTAGTGGCTCTATAGAGCATCTATAGACGACAACAATGTTTTTGTTTTAGTATGTTTTTTGTTTTAGTACCAACATGACACAAACCTTCCCAATTGTTAGTAAGCCCACTGTTTAATATGTTTGTGTGTATGCTTCACTGATGACACTATTCGGTGAGCGCCGTTTTGTCCTACTAATTTTGTTGGTTCGTGAACTCACCATAGTGTGGACAGTTTGTTTACATGTACATTCTTCCACTACTTCTTTTTCTCATTTTGTCCACCAAATGTTTTATACTGTGCCTGATTGCACAAAGGTGCATCAACAACGGTGCGCTTTGTTGATGTTATTGACTTGTTGGAGTGCTAATTAAGCATTTTTGGTCTGCACATGACAGCAAGCTAACAAATACTAACATGCTATTTAGGCTAGCTGTATGTACATATTGCATCATCTTGCCTCATGTGTAGGTAGTATATTCGAGCTCTTTTAATATCCTTTACTTTCATCATCTTTGTATGTAATTTAGTTTCACATGTATCATGACACGTTATCTGTATGTCAATCAATCAATCAATGTTTACTTATATAGCCCTAAATCACTAGTTTCTCAAAGGGCTGCACAAACCACAACACAAACCACTACGACATCCTCGGTAGGCCCACATAAGGGTAAGGAAAACACACCCAGTGGGACGTCGGTGACAATGATGACTATGAGAACCTTGGAGAGGAGGAAAGCAATAGATGTCAAGCGGGTCTAACATGATACTGTGAAAGTTCAATCCATAATGGATCCAACACAGTCGCAAGAGTCCAGTCCCAAGCGGATCCAACACAGCAGCGAGAGTCCCGTTCACAGCGGAGCCAGCAGGAAAACATCCCAAGCGGAGGCGCATCAGCAGTGCAGAGATTTCTCCAGCCGATACACAGGCGAGCAGTACATGGCCACCGGATCGGACCGGACCCCCTCCACAAAGGAGAGTGGGACATAGGAGAAAAAGAAAAGAAACGGCAGATCAACTGGTCTAAAAAAGGGAGTCTATTTAAAGGCTAGAGTATACAAATGAGTTTTAAGGTGAGGCTTAAATGCTTCTACTGTAATATTGGCTGCATTTCAGATACAAACCCTGTTTCCATATGAGTTGGGAAATTGTGTTAGATGTAAATATAAACAGAATACAATGATTTGCAAATCATTTTCAACCCATATTCAGTAGAATATGCTACAAAGACAAAATATTTGATGTTCAAACTGATAAACATTTTTTTTTCTGTGCAAATAATCATTAACTTTAGAATTTGATGCCAGCAACACGTGACAAAGAAGTTGGGAAAGGTGGCAATAAATACTGATAAAGTTGAGGAATGCTCATCAAACATTTATACGGAACATCCCACCGGTGTGCAGGCTAATTGGGAACAGGTGGGTGCCATGATTGGGTATAAAAGCAGCTTCCATGAAATGCTAAGTAATTCACAAACAAAGATGGAGTGAGGGTTACCACTTTGTAAGCAAATTGTCGAACAGTTTTAGAATAACATTTCTCAACGAGCAATTGCTAGGAATTTAGGGATTTTACGATCAACGGTCCGTAAAATCATCAAAAAGTTCAGAGAATCAGGAGAAATCACTGCACGTAAGCGATGATATTTCGGACCTTTGATTCCTCAGGCGGTACTGCATTGGAAACGGACATCAGTGTGTAAAGGATATCACCACATGGGCTCAGGAACAATTCATAAAACCACTGTCAGTAACTCCAGTTGGTCGCTACATCTGTAAGTGTAAGTTAAAACTGTACTATGCAAAGCCAAACCCGTTTATCAACAACATCCTGAAACGCCGCCGGCTTCTCTCGGCCTGAGCTCATCTAAGATGGACTGATGCAAAGTGGAAAAAAATTCTGTAGTCTGACGAGTCCACATTTCAAATTATATTTGGAAACAGAGGACGTGGTGTCCTCCAGAACAAAGAGGAAAAGAACCATTCGGATTGTTATAGGCGCAAAGTTCAAAAGCCAGCGTCTGTGATGGTATGGTGGTGTATTAGTGCCCAAGGCATGGGTAACTTACACATCTGTGAAGGCCCCATTAATGCTGAAAGGTCCATACAGGTTTTGAAGCAACATATGTTGTCATCCAAGCAACGTTATCATGGACGCCCCTGCTTATTTCAGCAAGACAATGCCAAGCCACGGGTTACAACAGCGTGGCTTCGTAGTAAAAAAGTGCGGGTACTTTCCCTGGCCCACCTGCAGTCCAGACCTGTCTCCCCAGCAAACATGACCTATCTCTCCAAAGATTTTAATAAATCTATCATAAGAAGACAGGCTGCAGTTTCCTTTAACTTGGACACAAACTAATGGTTTCTAATGTTGTAAAAATGTGTAGAATAAATATCATATTTCAACATTTCTGTCATTGAAGATTTGTGTCAGCCTGCGACACACAGTCATTTTGATAATAGGCTAATATAGCTAATATGGACACTTACATCATGTGTTGCCTTCAATATAACATTTATGTAACGCTTTTCGTTTTAGCGGCTCCAAACAGATTAGTTTTTTGTATTTTTGGTCCAATATGGCTCTTTCAACAACCCCTGACATAGTGGAACCCAATATCTAAGTTATATTTAAACCACTGCAAAGTGTCTTTCCCAAGGACACAACGGCAGTGACTAGGACTGCGGAATCAGGGATCGAACCTTTTGGTTGCTAATAAAAAAGCCTTGCCTGTACCGGAAGTAGCAGACAACGTGCGCGTGACGTCACCGGTGTGAGGGCTCCTCACATCCTCACATTGTTTATAATGTGAGCCACCAGCAGTAAGAACAATTTGGACAGAGAAAGCGATGATATCCCCATTAATTTGAGCGAGGATGAAATATTCGTGGATGAGGAAAGTTAGAGTGAAGCAAGGAAAAAAAAAAGGAGAAAAAAAGAAAAGGCGGCGACAGTGGAAGAGTTTCAGATGTAATTAGACACATTTACTAGGATAATTCTGGACAATCCCTCATCTGCTTATTGTGTTAATAGTATTTTAGTGAGATTATAAAGTTTTACCTGAAAGTCGGATGGCTGCGGTGAACGCCAGTGTCTATAAGAAAAGCCGAGGAGCCGAGATCACAGCTGCCTTTTTGAGCTGCAGGATGAGGTCGCGTAATCCACTCAAGTCTCCGGTAAGAGCCGACTTAATATCATAATTTCCCATTCAAAAACTTGCTGGTTGACGTAGAGAAACCTGTTCGCTTGACCGCCCTGTGTTAAAGCTTCACAACAAACAAAGAAACGCCGGCTGTGTTTCGGTGCTAAAGGCAGCTGCAACCAACAGCATTCTTCTTTGACATCTCCATTATTAATTGAACAAATTGCAAAAGATTCAGCAACACAGATGTCCAAATTACTGTGTAATTATGCGATGAAAAGAGACGACTTTTAGCCGTAAGTGGTGCTGGCCTAATATGTTCCCTCCAACCAATAACGTCACAAACACGCGTCATTATTCCGCGACGTTTTCACCAGGAAACTCCGCGGGAAATTTAAAATTGTAATTTAGTAAACTAAACCGGCCGTATTGGCATGTGTTGCAATGTTAATATTTCATCATTGATATATAAACTATCAGACTGCGTGGTCGGTAGTAGTGGGTTTCAATAGGCCTTTAAGTCTATTTAATACCTGTATTAATTAACCTGTCCATCCCGACCCTTTCCATCCTTTAAAACTGAGCTACTGTGTGGAACAATTTCAATTGGGGACGGCGTGGCGAGGTTGGGAGAGTGGCCGTGCCAGAAACCTGAGGGTTCCTGCTTCGATCCCCAGCTTCTACCAACCTCGTCACGTCCGTTGTGTCCTTGAGCAAGGACACTTCACCCTTGCTCCTGATGGGTTGTGGTTAGTGCCTTGCATGGCAGCTCCCGCCATCAGCGTGTGAACGGGTGTGTGAATGGGTGAATGTGGAAATAGTGTCAAAGCGCTTTGAGTACCTTGAAGGTAGAAAAGCGCTATAGAAGTATAAGTGAAATGAAGTGAATTATATTTATATAGCGCTTTTCTCGAGTGACTCAAAGCGCTTTACATAGTGAAACCCAATATCTAAGTTACATTTAAACCAGTGTGGGTGGCACTGGGAGCAGGTGGGTAAAGTGTCTTGCCCAAGGACACAACGGCAGTGACTACGATGGCGGAAGCGGGAATCGAACCTGCAACCCTCGAGTTGCTGACACGGCCACTCTACCAACCGAGCTATGCCGCCCCCTATAACCCATTTACCATTCCCTTGTGGATCAATAAAGTTAGTCTAAGTCTAAGACCTTCAAAACACACACACACACACACACACACACACACACACACACACACACACACCTCTGTCATCTTCTGTGTCTGTTACCGGGATGATGGTCCTGATACTGATGCCTCTCTGGGTCACAGATGAAAGGCTTCAGGTAACCTAAGGAACTAAAGAGACACACACGCACGCACGCACGCACGCACGCACACACACACACACACACACACACACACACACACACACACACACACACACACACACACACACACACACGCACACACACACACTCACACACACACACACACACACGGCTCCCTTTAAAAGAGTATCTTTGTCATGACACTGACTTGTATCTCATGTGAAATCAACTTTCGGCTGAGTGAGGACCGAGGCATGTTACACTTTGAAGTAACACACACACACACACACACACACACACACACACACACACACGTGGTAGATTTACGTCTAAATGTGGGGGGAAATATTAGTCAAGAGTGTAAACTACGACAACACTGATCGTTATTCATTCCGACCTATGGGGGGGGAATTTTCACTTAAGCCTCGGTTGCCATGGCGACGGGCCGACTGCGTCTGCTCGGCGACAAACTCGGAAGACTTCTCTTTTTGGGATGTCTCAAGCTGACTGACCTACAGGCTGGGAAAGCACCCAGAAACCCAGTGCAGCACACACACACATTTGACCTACACACACACACACACACACACACAGACAGACACACACACACACACAACAGTTGTCTACACAACAAAGCGTCTCAGGTGAGAGTGGTTTCTTCCGACCTGGAAGTTGCCGGTCCAATTCTCAGACAATCGACACCAGAAGTCTCTCTTTGACCCACTTGTTGTGTGTGCATGATTACAATGACCTTGTGTGTGTGTGTGTTTGTGTGTGTGTCTGTGTATTCTACCCTTCTTGAGACATCAACAAGGAAAAGTACCTTCCATATGAGGAGGTGTGAACAAGTGAGGACATAAATGATGGTCCCAATACTGAAAACCATTGCATTTAATAGAAAGCTAAATACTAGAGTCCGTGAACATTGCTCCAAAGTCAGGATTTTGATTTAATGGGTATTCAAAAGTAAACATTGACAGGTGCAATATATGATAAAACAAGACGGCAGCTAAAGAAGGACGTCCCTAGTCATCGCCGAAAAAACTATAGTGGACATTAACAATTTGCTTCTACAGCTGGGTGGCCCAAAGTGCGGCACAGGGGCCATCTGTGGTCCCTGACTCCTTTGTCATACAAAAACCAAAAATAGAGATCTCATTTTCACCCCTGGTGGTGAAATCTATCAAAATGAGATTAGTCCCAAAAAGGAGGGGGTTTTCAAATTGACTGTGAGCCGGTTTAAAAAAAAATGCTCCCCCTCTGGTCAACATTTGAAATAACAAGTGTGTGGAAAAATTTGAAGTGCTCCTCCTCTGGCCAACGTATGAAACAACAAGTGTGTTTGAGAAATTGAAATGCGCCCCCTGTGTGTTTGATTACATCGGCGTAAATATAACTGTAAAAACCGTTAAAAGTACACCTCTGCACGACACTGTATCCTCAACACTAAAGGGAAAAAGAATAACACCAAAGAATAAAAGTACTAAAACTTAATGGATTTGGTCGACTTTAAAAAAATGTACCGTATTTTCAGGACTATAAGGCGCACTTAAAATCCTTTCATTTTCTGAAAACTCGACAGTGCGTCTACCGTAAAGCAATTCGTCTCCCGTAAAAACCAATGTTGTGACACTCTTAAACAGGACAATATTGCCATCTACTGTGCATGCAGATGGTTAGAAAAACAAGGATGGACAGTTCAACCCTTAACTCAAAAATGAGTAGATGAGTGTTATGTGTGTGTAAATGTGTACATAAATTAACACTGAAATTCAAGTATTTATGTATATATATATATATATATATAGATAAATATATAAAATAAAATAAATGTATATATATATATATATATATATATATATCGCTAGAATTCACTGAGAGTTAAGTATTTCATATATTTATACATATATGTATATATATATATATATATATATAAAATACTTAACTTGGTGAATCTAGCTGTAAATATACTCCTCCCCTCTTAACCACGCCCCCGACCACGCCCCACCCCTGAAATCAGAGGTCTCGAGGTTGGCAAGTATGCTTTAAGTCATATCTTAAATGTTGGCGTTGAGCGAGACAGGTAGACTCTTCTCAAGGATAAGGTTATCACTTTTGCATTCTGAAGTCCGAATTAGCGATATATATATATATATATATATATCTATATATATATATATATATATATATGTATATATATACATATATATATACATATATGTATATATATATATATATATATATATATATATATATGTATATATATATATATATATATACTGTATATATCGCTAGAATTCACTGAAAGTCAAGTATTTCATATATATATATATATATATGAAATACTTGACTTTGCATTCTGAAGTCCCAATTAGGGCCTCTTTTCCTACAAGAAGTGATCCAATCCACCTGTGGATATCAAACTAAGGGGCCTTGTCTTATAATGCGCTCAAACTGAAATACCACTGTTTACTTAAACTCGGTGGTTTGCTTTCTCCGAGGTGAATATAAACATTTACCATATGTACAACATAATAGTCATTTCAATATAAAACACCCCCCCAGGTACCCCCGGGGGTCACGCCCCACTGTTTGAGAAGGAGTGCTTTAAATGAAAGAGTAAAGGACTTCACACCCTCTCATTCCTGCGCCGCCACACTTTGCTGGACACTGACCACATCACATGCAACACCCACCCTACACACACACACACACACACACACACACTACGTGTGTGTTTATGTTGGACGCCCAGCAAAACAAAAGTGTGACAGAGCAATAAAGCATCAGGTCTCAGTGAAGCCACATCAGAGTGGGGTCGGCGGCATCAGGGCGAGGAGGAAGTGGGTTAATTGGAGCAAAACAAGTCCGGCGCACATGTGTGACGGCCAAGGCCAGAAAACCAGTTATGATTAGCCGTGGCGTTTACAAAGAAATACTTCTGACAGTTTCAATGTTTGACTCATAAAAAGTTGGCTGAAGACAAATGACATCGATCATCATTACATCATTTATGTTATCTAAATCAATTATATCACTCATATGTACATTATTTACATGATCTAAATCAATTATATCACTCATGTGTACATTATTTACATTATCGAAATCAATTACATCACTCACATGTACATTATTTACATTATCTAAATTAATTATATCACTCATATGTACATTATTTACATGATCTAAAACAACTATATCACTGATATGTACATTACTTACATTATCTAAATCAATTTTATCACTCACATGTACATCATTTACGTTATCTAAATCAATTATATCACTCATATATACAGTATTTACATGACTGACATCATTTTTAATATTTACATGATTTACATTATCTATATGAATTATATCACTCACATGATCTATATCAATTGTCACTCGCATGTACATTATTTACATCATTCAGATAGTTTACGTTACCTATGTTATTTAGATTACTTACATCATGTTCATTTACATCATTTACAGTATTTGCTTTATTTAAATTATATCAATTATATCACCAAAATGTATATTATTTACATGAGTTATTAAATTGAGATATTTTACATTGTCTACATATTTTGCATTAGTTATATCATTTTTAACATTTACATCATTTGCACCATTTACATTATCCATATGGATTACATCACTTACATTATTTACATCTACTTCATTTAGATCTTTAATGTTTATCAGTCACATCATTTGCATCATTAGCTATTATCTATATCAATATCACTTACATGTACATTATTTACATCATTTAGATATTTTACATAATTTAGATGGTTTACATTATTTGCATTTGTTTCATCATGTTTAATATTTACACCATTTATATTATCCATATCAATTACATCACTCACATGTACCTTATTTACATCTACTTCATTTATATCTTTTAGATTACTTACATCATATTTACATAATTTGCATCATTCACAGTATTCACTTTCCCTACATCATGTTTATTAATTACATCATTTACATTATTTGCTGTACATTATATACAATACATTATTTACATAATCGACATCACGTTCACCATTTACATTAGTTACGTCATTTAGATATTTTACATTATTTGCCATGCTTACATCATGTTCCATATTTACATCATTTGCACCATTTACAATCTATCACTCAGATGTACATTATTTACATAATTTACTTCATTTAGATCTTTTACATTATTTACATGTATTATTTACATCATTAATTATATCACTTACATGTACATTATTGGCATCATTTAGATATTTCGCATTACTTTACATTACTACATTATTGACATTATTTACATTACTTACATCATGTTTAATATTTACATAGTTTGCATCATTTACAGTATTACATTATTTGCATTACTTACATCATGTTCAATAGTTACATAATTAACATTTACATCATGTTTAATATTTACATCACTTACATTATTTCCATCATTTGCATTTACATAATTCACTGTAAATTATTGACAATATTTACATAATTTACATTACGTAAATGATGTTATTCATGTTATTCAAAGCATTTACGTAATTTACAACATTTACATCAACAACATTTGACCTCATTTCAGTTCCATCACGGGTGCGTTTCCCAATGTTTATCATATTGAACCCCTTAGATGTTATGGTAATGCTACTTTTTGGAAGTATTTATATAACAATGTGTCAGAATAATTACATATAAGTTACAACACAACTCTTTTGCTTAAAGGCTGTTGCTCTAGTTATTATTTAATGTGCTCAAGTTGTACTTTTTATTTTCGTGCAAAGGCACACAACTTGTTATCTTCCACTGCAAGTTAGGAATTGCCTCGCCGCAGCTGTTTGTGTTTTTCAGCCTGCTAACAGCCAAGGACAGACCTCAAGTACCTCAACGAAGATAAAGCAGAGCAGAGACAGGGCGATATAACGAGGCTCAGTACATTTCCATTCTGAATTATTACGTATTGTGTCTACTGAGCTGTTTGCATAATATGTGACCCCTCCCTTTAGAAGCAGCTTCAGCGATATAACTAGGGAACTACTGAATAAAATGGGGGGTGAGGCGGCTGTTCCTCAGAGCGTTGGGGGTAGACTGTAACTGAGTGCGCAGGTCCATGCGTTCTCCTCATGAACAAAATTGAACTCCGTCTCCGCCTGATTCTTTGCCTCTTGTTCTGTTTAATAAATAGTTCGGTGCTTAAACCTGACACAATTGTGTTCAATTTGTGCGTCAAAAGGTCTATCAAATTAAAAAAGGCATTGCTTTAGAACTTTCCCGTGTTCTTGGTTCGGCACGAGGACCGTGTCAAAAGTACATTTTGGCAAAGGTCGAATCCATTGAACTAATCGTCTCTCGACGTGTCAATTAGAATTCAGCTCTTTGGTCTGCTCTGAGGTTTTTGGTTCAAAGTGGTCTGCTGCTAATCAGCACCAGCCGCCTGTAAAGTCACCAGAATTGGGACCACACACACACACACACACACACACACACACAAACACACACACACACACGCACACACACACACACACGCACACACACACACACACACACAAACACAAACAAACAGACACACACAAACACACACACACACACACACACACACACACAAACAGACACACAGGTTATCATTTGGAATGGGGACCAAGTTGTTGATTGTGACTTGTGGGGACCACATTTTCTACAGGTTGTGGAAGCATTAAAAAAATGTTGGTAAAAATGGCCACTAGCCAGTTAGCTCATACACGTCTTTAAATCTCTGGTTTGATGAAGTAATGTGCTGCTTATACTTACTGGGGACCCTGGGGAAAAAAAGAGTTCATATGGTTCATGGGGACCAAATTTAAATAATTTTGCATAATTCACACACATTTGTACGTGACTACTGGGGACCATAAAAAGAAAGTTCAAATTAAATATATTAAAAATCACTTAGGCATCTTCAGAATGGATCTGACCATCATTTTAAAAGGTTTCCCTTTAGGGGACCTGTTTTTCTGGTCCCCTTACCGTCAGAAGTCCCCTAAAGGTGTGTAAACAGAGCGATGTCCCCATTAAGTCAGCATTGCCAGAAGACACACACACACACACACACACACGCATGACTTCCTGCGACCAGGCTGCTGTCTCCGTCGACTTCCTGTGAGTGTGACTGAATAAGCGAAAGCGTTCACGTTTAAGTCACTTTCACTTCTGCAGGCCGAACAAGACAAGAGGAAAAGTGGACAAAGTTCATTCGACGCAGATTTGAGCCAAAGATCATACACACTTTCAGATTCTAATGATGCAAACTGCGAGATGCAGCATTGATGTTTTTTAATGGAATAGTTGTAGGTATGTTTGTTTTGAAAAAAAAATATGGGATCCATTATTTAAATGTATTTCAACTATTAAATGAACCTAAAATATGGTTTAATTTATCTTTGCGGAAAACATTGGACACAATGTGTTGTCTAGCTTATGAGATGTGACACAAGTGTAAACACTGTGACAGTACTTTTCATTTTTTAAATGTTTATTTTTTTTATAAATGGCTGCGATGATAATGTAGAGTCGTGGTCAAAAGTTTACATACACTTGTAAAGAACATAATGTCATGGCTGTCTTGAGTTTCCAATCATTTCTATAACTCTCATTATTTTTTTGTGATTGAGTGATTGGAGCACATATTTGTTGGTCACAAGAAAACATTCATGAAGTTTGGTTCTTTTATGAATTTATTATGGGTCTACTGAAAATGTGAGCAGATCAGCTGGGTCACCAGTATACATACAGCAATGTTAATATTTTGTTACATCTGACACCACATGGTCAAAGATAAGACCTTCTCGAGGAAAGTTCTGTCGTCAGATGAAACAAAAAGTGAGCTGTTTGGCCACAATACCCAGCAATTTGTTTAATCCAAGGAACACCATTCCTACGGTCAAGCATGGTTTTGGTAGTATCATGCTGTGGGCCTGTTTTGCTGCTAATGGAACTGGTGCTTTACAGAGAGTAAATGGGACCATGAAAAAGGAGGATTACCTCCAAATTCTTCAGGACAAGCTAAAATCCTCAGACCAGAGGTTGGGTCTTGGGCGCAGTTGAGTGTTCTAACAGGACAATGACCCCAAACACACGTCAAAAGTGGTAACGGAATGGCTAAATCAGGCTAGAATGAAGGTTGTACAATGCCCTTTCCAAAGTATTGACTTTAAATGTGTGGACAATGCTGAAGAAACAAGTCCAGGTCAGAAAACCAACACATTTAGCTGAACTGCACCAATATTGTCAAGAGGAGTGGTCAAAAATTCAGCCAGAAGCTTGGAAACTCAAGACAGCCATGACATTATGTTCTTTACAAGTGTATGTAAACTTTTGACCATGACTGTAAATGAGGGACTTCTAAATCACTGCTATGTTGGAATTATTATTAATATTGATACTGTTGTTGATATTATTTATTTTTGTTGGACTACTTTTGGATTGTTTTGTGTCATGTTTGTGTGTCCTCTCAAATACTCTGTTGATTGCTATTATGAATGTTAATTGGTTTTGGAACTGTAATTGTATTATTATGGTATTATTGTGTATTATTTTGTTGGACTGATTCATAGTAATAATAATAATAAAAAATCAAATATGGCACAATTTTGATACGTTACATTGCAAGTGTAGTGTTATTTTGCACAGAATGTGTATTTGTGAAAAAAAAATAAAGCGACATGACATTAAGTTTGAGGGAAGAGAGATACTCCATTTATATCGTTTAATATCGGCATCTGTAATGAAGTGATGGACGATATCGGCATATTGGGTATTGGTAAGCAAGTGAAGACCATAGACGTTGATTCAGAGAGCCATAACATCGGTATCATGGTCTAATCCAGGGGTCCCTAAACGTTTTGTCTCGGGGGGCCGCAATGTGTTAAAAAAATTTTGCCGGGGGCCAGGTTGTATGTATGTGTATAAAGATGATCTCTCATACAGTGCATGTCCACTGTATGAGACATAACCTAAAAAGAAAAACCCAGAAATCACAATCGATCTTTTAACAATTTATTTTTGTGATAAAGCTGAAAATAAGTATTTCAACACCAACAATAATATTTGGTAGAGTATCCTTTGTTTGCAATTACAGAGGTCAATTTTTTCCTGTAGACTGCAGGAGGGATTTTGGCCCACTCCTCCACACAGATCTTCTCTAGATCAGTCAGGTTTCTGGGCTGTCGCTGAGTAACACAGACTTTCAGCTCCCTCCAAAGATTTTCAATTGGATTTAGATCTGGAGACTAGCTAGGCCACTCCGGAACCCTGATATGGTTCTTACGAAGCCACTTCTTGGTTTTCCTGGCTGTGTGCTTTGGGTCATTGTCATGTTGGAGGATCCAGCCACAACTCATCTGCAATGATCTGACTAAGGGAAGGAGGTTTGTGGCCAAAATCTCACAATACATGGCTGCAGTCATCCTCTCCTTAATACAGTACAGTCGTCCTGTCCCATGAGCAGAAAAACACCCTCAAAGCATGATGCTACCACCCCCATGCTTCACAGTAGGTTGGTGTTCTTGGGATGGTACGCATCATTCTCCTTCCTCCAAACACGCATAGTGGAATTCTGACCAAAAAGGTCAATTTTGGTCTCATCTGTCCACAAAACTTTCTCCCATGACTCCTCTGGATCATCCAAATGGTCATTGGCAAACTTAAGACGGGCCTTAACGTGTGCTGGTTTAAGGAGGGGAACCTTCCGTGCCATGCATGATTTCAAACCATGACGTCTTAGTGTATTACCAACAGTCACCATGGAAACAGTGGTCACAGCTCTTTTCAGGTCATTGACCAAGTCCTGCATTGTAGTCCTGGGCTGATTCCTCACCGTTCTTAGCATTATTGAGACCCCACGAGGTGATATCTTGCATGGAGTTCCACTCCCATCGAGATTGACCGTCATGTTTAGCTTCTTCAATTTTCTAATGATTGCTCCAACAGTGGACCTTTTTTCACCAAGCTGCTTGGCAAGTTCTCTGCAGCCCTTTCCATCCTTGTGGAGTTGTACAATTTTGTCTCTGGTGTCTTTGGACAGCTCTTTGCTCTTATCCATGCTGAATGTTTGGGTGTTACTGATTGTATGGGGTGGACAGGTGTCTTTATGCAGCAAACGACCTCACACAGGTGCATCTGATTCAGGATAATACAGTGGAGTGGAGGAAGACTTTTAAAGGCGGACTAACAGGTCTTTGAGGGTCAGAATTCTAGCGGATAGACAGGTGTTCAAATACTCATTTTCAGCTGTATCACACAACTAAATTGTTAAAAAATCATAGATTGTGATTTCTGGATTTTTTCTTTTTAGGTGATTTCTCGTCGAGTGGACATGCACCTACTGTGAAAATTCCAGACCCCTCCATGATGGGAGAACTTGCAAAATAGCAGGGTGTTCAAAAACGTATTTTCTTGACTGTATATATATATATATATATATATATATATATATATATATATATATATATATATATATATATATATATATATATATATAAATATATACATATATATATATATATATATATATATATGTATATACCTATATATATATATATATATATATATATATATATATATATATATATATATATATATATATATATGTATATACCTGTGTTGTAACAAACTTAAAAGTAAGTAATAGTAGTATTATTTAAAGGAAACATTCTTGGCACTTTTTGTATATTTGTGGGATATAAAAGTGTTAAATTTAAGTCATAAAAATTTTATAAACTATCAACACTTAAATCTTAAGATCCATTTCAGATTTATATGTTGATTTTATATTTGTTTTTTTGGTTGTTAGTTTTGTGCCCTTTTTGTCAAAGAAAATATTGTTTTGTATATAACAAACAGAAAATATGCAACATTTCCCACGAAAACATTTTCAAAGTGGAATTTTTAATGTGAAGTAATTGGAACCTTATAAAGGTCAAATAATTCATAACAACATTGATTTTGATTCTTTATTTTTTTCTGAGTAATGACAATTTTAAACATGGCAGCTGTGTGTTGTTAGAGTAAACATTGCAACTTGTTCTTGTTATATTTCACCTGTTTGCTCTTTTAATCCACTTTTTTTTATGTTTTAATTATTTGTTTTTTCTTTTTGTCAAAGAATATTTAGTTTTTGTATGGCAAACACACAAAATATGCAACATTTTCACCCAGAAAATATTTCAAAGTAGAATATTGGATGTGAAGTAATTGGAGCCTTGAATAGGTCAATTATTTGATTTGGATTCATTATATTTTGAACAAGGACAGCTTAAAGACACAACTCCAAAAGGGTCCCACTTAAAAAAGTTTTAAATATAAGTCATACATTGTATTTATAAACTATCAACACTTAAGTCTTTAAATCCATTTAAGATGTATATGTGGATTTTATATTTAAAAAAAAAGTTTTTGGGGTTGTTTGTTTTATGCCCTTTTGGTCAAAGAACACATTTTTTAAATGGTAAACACACAAAATAAGCAATGTTTCCCCCCAAAAATATTTCTAAGTGGAATATTGGATGTGAAGTAATCGGAGCCTTAAATAGGTAAATTATTTGATTTTGATTCATTATTATGTTTTGAACGATGACAGATTAAAGACAACACTTTAAAAGGGTCCCACTTGTAAAAGTGTTAAATATAAGTCATACATTTTTTATTTAACTATCAACACTTAAGTCTTTAGATCCATTTAAGATCTCTTTGTCGATTTTATATTACTTTTAAGAAAAAAGTTTTTTTGGTTGTTTGTTTTATGCCCTTTTTTGTCAAAGAACACATTTTATAAATTGCAAACACAAAAAATTAGTAACGTTCCCCCCCAAAAAATATTTCAAAGTGGAATATTGGATGTGAAGTAATCGGAGCCTTGAATAGGTCAATTATTTGATTTTGATTCATTATTATTTTTTGAACAATGACAGATTAAAGACAAAACTCCAAAAGATTCCCACTTAATAAAGAGTTAAATGTAAGTCATACATTTTTTTTATAAAACTATTAACACTTGAGTCTTTAGATCAATCTGAGATCTTTACGTCGATTTTTATATTATTTATAAAAATGTTTTTTTTGGTTGTTTGAGGTTGTGTGGTGCACAAATTGTTGATATAAACATTTATTTGTTTGTCTAAAACTGATGTCCTTTGTTTTGCTCCGAATGTAATCATGATCAACAAATTTAGGTTAAAAATCCCCAAATTTATGGAGCTGGAAAATTGTCTGAGTGAAAAGTGTCTGCATTGGTATCAGCACTGCTGGCCCTGTATCAACTTGGTATCCGATGGTCAAAGAAAGAGCAGAACAACGGCGGTGAAGTATAGCGTGTGAAAAAGAGAAACGACTCATCAATGGTGTGAGAAGATTCCGGCGAAAAGCGAAGAATTAACCAGGCTTCGGTGACAGGAAGTGATTGACAAATTGTGAAGAGTGAAACTTGGTTGTGTTGCAAGGCACAGATGTTTTTTTTTTTGCTTTGCTCCTTTCTCTGCGTTGACACAGACCCCGGCTTTCGAAAACCTCGTCAGCGCCGTCAGTAAGTGGGTCAGTTGTCGCCTCTTGCGTGCGAAAAAGAAGGAAGTCTTGGGAATGACGTTACTGTCACAAAGACAAACTCAAATAACCGGAGTTGTATTTTAGACGGCTGCTCTCCCAGGGAGAAAGCAGAAGTGTGTGGTCGAAGACGTTGGTGAGTCACGCCATGTTGTTGTTGTCTGTACACGCGCCGCTCTTTTAGGCCAAACATTGACCAGCAAGAAGATCGACACGCAATAACAAAGCAAGCGCTGAACTTTTAAAAAACACAAAAAATTGTTGATCTTTTAAGAAACACACAGTGTTGATCTTTTAAGAAACACTAAATGGCAATCACAAAGCAAGGGTGAATCTTTTGCGAAACACTAAGTGTTTGGAACAATTTTCCTGGTTGATCAATAAAATGTGTCTAAGTCTGAGTGTAACACTAAAAGTGTTGATCTTTGAAGAAACACTAAAATTGTTCATCTTTTAAGAAACACCAAACAACAATCACAAAGCAAGCAGTGATCTTTTAAGAAACACAAAAAGTGTCGACCAGTTAAGACACACTAAAAGTGTTGACGTGTTAAGAAACACTTAAACAAGTTGATCTTTTAAGAAAGAGTAAACAACAATCACAAAGCAAACATAGAACTCTTAAGAAACACTAAAAGTTTTGATCTTTTAAGGAACACTGAATGGCAATCACAAAGTAAGCTGTGACCTTTTAAGGAACACTAAAAGTGTTGACCTGTTATACACTAAAAGTGTTGATCTTTTAAGACACACTGAATGAGTTCATCTTTTAAGACACACTAAAAATCTCGATCTTTGAAGAAACACTACTAGTGTTTATCTTTTAAGATACACTAAAAGTGTTCATCTTTTAAGATACAATAAAAGTGTTCATCTTTTAAGAAACACTAAATGACGATCACAAAGCAAGTGCGGATGTTTCAAGAAACACGGAGTGCTCATCTTTTAAGGAACAATGAAATTGTTCTTTTAAAAAACACAAAAAATGTTAATCTTTTAAGAAACACTAAAAGTGTTGATCTTTTAGGAAACACTAAATGGCAAACACAAAGCAAGTGTGAATCTTTTGCGAAACACTAAGTGTTTGGAACAATTTTCCCTGTGGATCAATAAAGTTTGTCTAAGTCTAAGTGTAACACTAAAAGTGTTGATCTTTGAAGAAACACTAAAATTGTTCATCTTTTAAGAAACACCAAACAACAATCACAAAGCAAGCAGTGATCTTTTAAGAAACACTGAAAGTGTCGACCAGTTAAGACACACTTAAGTGAAGTGAAGTGAAGTGAATTATATTTATATAGCGCTTTTCTCAAGTGACTCAAAGCGCTTTACATAGTGAAACCCAATATCTAAGTTACATTTAAACCAGTGTGGGTGGCACTGGGAGCAGGTGGGTAAAGTGTCTTGCCCGAGGACACAACAGCAGTGACTAGGATGGCTGAAGCGGGAATCGAACCTGCAACCCTCAAGTTGCTGGCACGGCCACTCTACCAACCGAGCTATACCGCCCCTTAAGCTATACCGCCAACACTTAAAGTGTTGACGTGTTAAGAAACACTTAAACGAGTTGATCTTTTAAGAAACAGTAAACAACAATTTCAAAGCAAACATAGAACTCTTAAGGAACACTATACGTTTTGATCTTTTAAGGAACACTGAATGGCAATCACAAAGTAAGCTGTGACCTTTTAAGGAACACTAAAAGTGTTGACCTGTTATACACTAAAAGTGTTGATCTTTTAAGACAAACTAAATGTGTTGATCTTTTAAGACACACTAAAAGTCGTGATCTTTTAAGAAACACTATTAGTGTTCATCTTTTAGGATACACTGAAAGTGTTCATCTTTTAAGAAACAATAAAAGTGTTCATCTTTTAAGAAACACTAAATGACGATCACAAAGCAGGCATAGATCTTTCAAGAAACACGAAGTGTTCATGTTTTAAGGAACAATGACATTTCTCTTTTAAAAAACACTAGAAATGTTCATCTTTTAAGAAAAATTAAAAGTGGTTATTTTTTAAGAAACACTAAGCAAGCACAGATCTTTTAAGAAACACTAAAATTGTTGATCTTTTAAGTAACACTAAAAGTGTTGATCTTTTAAAGAAACACTAAAAGTGTTGATCTTTTAAGAAACAAACAACAATTGCAAAGCAAGCGCAGATCTTTTAGGAAACACTAAAAGTGTTAATCTTTTAATAAACACCAAACAACGATCGCAAGTAAGTGTAGATCTTTTAAGAAACACTAAAAGTGTCGACCAGTTAAGACACACTACAAGTGTTGACGTGTTAAGAAACACTTAAACAAGTTGATCTTTTAAGAAAGAGTAAACAACAATCACAAAGCAAACATAGAACTCTTAAGAAACACTAAAAGTTTTGATCTTTTAAGGAACACAGAATGGCAATCACAAAGTAAGCTGTGACCTTTTAAGGAACACTAAAAGTGTTGACCTGTTATACACTAAAAGTGTTGATCTTTTAAGAAACACTAAATTTGTTCATCTTTTAAGACACACTAAAAGTCTTAAGAAACACTGAATGACGATCACAAAGCAAGCGTGGATCTTTCAAGAAACACGAAGTGTTCATCTTTTAAGGAACAATGACATTTCTCTTTTAAAAAACACTAGAAGTGTTCATCTTTTAAGAAAAACTAAAAATGTTCATTTTTAAAAAAACACTAAACGAGAATCGCAAAGCAAGCACAGATCTTTTAAGAAACACTAAAATTGTTGATCGTTTAAGTAACACTAAAAGTGTTGATCTTTTAAAGAAACACTAAAAGTGTCGATCTTTTAAGAAACAAACAATAATTGCAAAGCAAGCGTAGATCTTTTAGGAAACACTAAAAGTGTTAATCTTTTTTTTTTTTTTTCCAAGATGGCGCTGCTGTAGTGGCTGCTATAGGCAGGGGCTCTGTGCTCTTGTGTCATCCTTTTGTGTTTCCCTCTTGTTTTCATGTGTTATTATATTTCTTTGCCTTTTGGTCTGGGACCCTTTGGGACTGTGTGACAAGGGGTGCCACTTTTGTGACCTCTGTGGTGCTTTTTTTTGTGGACTTCTGGATCTGCCTCCCGGGAGCCTTTTGGCCATGGAGACCAGCTGTTGGGTCTCTGCCACACCGGAGTCCGTTTGGAGGGACTGGCGGAGATGCGGATGAGGGGACAGGGCTGCGGAGCTGGCACTGAGCGCTGGGACGGAGAGGCTTCGCGGTGTCTTGGCTGGGTGAGCAGGTGTCGGACACCTCAGTCACCTTGGACGTATCCTCGCTCATCCATGCGGACTGGACACTGCCGAGAGTGGAGTCAGCTGTCTTGGTTTCTTTGTTGGGTCTGCTTCTGTCTCTGGCCATGCTCCCTCCTCCCCAGCGGACGATGGCGTGGATCACCGCAGAGGCCACCACAGTGGATATGTTTCTTTTACTTTTTATTCATAGCTGTATGTAGAAGTGTCTGCTTGTATCTGCTGCTTTAATGTCTTTAATGTCCTCTGTGTTCTTTGATGTTTGATGTTTCCCTCTTACACACATGGAAGAGGGATGTGTACTATGGCTATGAGTTGTTGTTGTTTTTGTTTTTTGTTTTTTTCCCTTGGCCTCAGTCTGCACTCCAAGGCCCAGGCTAAGACCGATTTTTTTATTTCATTTTAATCTTCTATTTCCCCCCCCCTTGTTTACCTGTATTTCATCTTTTTTTGTAAGGGGCGCTGGAAGCCGGCAGACCCGTCAGCGATCCTGTTCTGTCTCCCTGTAATGTTTGTCTGATCTTGAATGGGATTGTGCTGAAAATTGTAATTTTCCTGAAGGAACTCTCCTGACGGAATGAATAAAGTACTATCTAATCTAATCTAATCTAACAACGATCGCAAGTAAGCATATATGTTTTAGGATACACTAAAAGTATTGATCACACTCCTCAGCTTTCCCGGTAAGGTGTACTGGAGAGGAAGCTACGCCGGATAGTCGAACCTCGGATTCAGGAGGAACAGTGTGGTTTTCGTCCTGGTCGTGGAACTGTGGACCAGCTCTATACTCTCGGCAGGGTCCTTGAGGGTGCATGGGCGTTTACCCAACCAGTCTACATGTGCTTTGTGGACTTGGAGAAGGCATTCGACCGTGTCCCTCGGGAAGTCTTGTGGGGAGTGCTCAGAGAGTATGGGGTATCGGACTGTCTTATTGTGGCAGTCCGCTCCCTGTATGATCAGTGTCAGAGCTTGGTCCGCATTGCCGGCAGTAAGTCGGACACGTTTCCAGTGAGGGTTGAACTCCGCAAAGGCTGCCCTTTGTCCCCGATTCTGTTCATAACTTTTATGGACAGAATTTATAGGCGCAGTCAGGGCGTTGAGGGGTACCGGTTTGGTGGCCGCAGGATTAGGTTTCTGCTTTTTGCAGATGATGTGGTCCTGTTGGCTTCATCTGGCCGGGATCTTCAGCTCCCAATGGATCGGTTTGCAGCCGAGTGTGAAGCGACCGGAATGAGAATCAGCACCTCCCAGTCCAAGTCCATGGTTCTCTCCCGGAAAAGGGTGGGGTGCCATCTCCGGGTGGGGGAGGAGACCCTGCCCCAAGTGGAGGAGTTCAAATACCTAGGAGTCTTGTTCCCGAGTGGGGGAAGAGTGGATCATGAGATCGACAGGCGGATCAGTGCGGCGTTTTCAGTAATGCAGACGTTGTACCGATCTGAGCCGGAAGGCAAAGATCTCAATTTACCGGTTGATCTACGTTCCCATCCTCACCTATGGTCATGAACTGTGGGTCGTGACCGAAAGGATAAGATCACGGGTACAAGCGGCCGAAATGAGTTAAGGATCTCCCTTAGAGATAGGGTGAGAAGCTCTGTCATCCGGGAGGAGCTCATAGTAAAGCCGCTGCTCCTCCACATCGAGAGGAGCCAGATGAGGTGGTTCGGGCATCTGGTCAGGATGCCACCCGAACGCCTCCCGAGGGAGGTGTTTAGGGCACGTCCAACCGGTAGGAGGCCACGGGGAAGACCCAGGACACGTTGGGAAGACTATGTCTCCCGGCTGGCCTGGGAACGCCTCGGGATCCCCCGGGAAGAGCTAGACGAAGTGGCTGGGGAGAGGGAAGTCTGGGCTTCCCTGCTTAGGCTGCTACCCCCGCGACCCGACCTCGGATAAGAAGATGGATGGATGGATAGATAAAAGTATTGATCTTTAAAGAAACACTAAAAGTGTTAATCTTTAAAAGATACACAAAAAGTGTTGATCGTATAAGAAACACAAAGTGTTATTTTTTTAAGATACACTAAAAGTGTTGAACTTTTAAGAAACACTAATAGTGTTGATCTTTTAAAAAACACTAAAAGTGTTGATCTGTTAAGAAGCACTAAAAGTGTTGATCGTTTAAGAAACACTAAAAGTGTGGATCTTTTAAGAAACACTGAAATTGTTGATCTGTTAGGAAAAACTAAAAGTGTTGGTCTATTAAGAAAAACTAAACGACAATCACAAAGCAAACATAGATCTTTGAAGAAACACTGACGGTATTAATCTTTTAAGAAACACTTAACGACTATCACAAAGTAAACGTAGAACTTTTAATTAACACAAAGAATTGTTTTTTAAGAAACACTAAACGAAAATCACAAAGCAAACATACCTTTTAAGAAACACTAATGGTATTGATCTTTTAAGAAACACTAAATGACAATATCAAAGGAAACGTAGATCTTTTAAGAAACACTGAATGACAATTACAAAGGAAACATAGATATTTTGAGAAACACTAAAAGTGTTGATCTTTTAAGAAAGACTAAAGGACAATTACACACCAAGCAGTGATGTTATAAGAAACACTGAATGGCAAACAGAGAACATTTAACAAACACTAAAAGTTTAGATTTTTTATGAAACGAAAAGCATTTTTTAAAGGCCTAGTGAAATGGGATTTTCTTATTTGAACGGGGATAGCAGGTCCATTCTATGTGTCATACTTGATGATTTCACGATATTGCCATATTTTTGCTGAAAAGATTTAGTAGAGAACATCCACGATAAAGTTTGCAACTCTTGGTGGTAACAGAAAAGCCCTGCCTTTACCGAAAGTCACAGACGATGATGTCACATGTTGATGGCTCCTCACATCCTCATATTGTTTTTAATGGGAGCCTCCAACAAAAAGAGCTTTTCGGACAGAGAAAACGACAATTTCCCCATTAATTTGAGCGAGGATGAAAGATTTGTGTTTGAGGATATTGATAGCGACGGACTAGAAAAAAAAAAAACGCGATTGCATTGGGACGGATTCAGATGTTTTTAGACACATTTACTAGGATAATTCTGGGAAATCCATTATCTTTCTATTGTGTTGCTAGTGTTTTAGTGAGTTTAACAGTACCTGATAGTCGGAGGTGTGTGTCCACGGGTGTCTTGATGCCAGTGTCTCAGGGAAGTCGACGGCAGCTGCACGGACGGCGCAAGCTCAGCTGATCACCGGTAAGAAGCGACTTTTTACCACATTTTTCTCACCGAAACCTGCTGGTTGACATTCGGTCGGGATCCATGTTCGCTTGACCGCTGTGATCCATAGTAAAGTTTCACCTCCGGGAATTTTAAACAAGGAATCACTGTGTGTTTGTGAGGCTAAAGGCTAAAGCTTCCCAACTCCATCTTTCTACTTTGACTTCTCCAATATTAATTGAACAAATTGCAAAAGATTCAGCAACACAGATGTCCAAGATACTGTGTAATTATGCGGTTAAAGCAGATGACTTTTAGCTGTGTGTGTGTGCAGCGCTCATATTTCCTAACAGTCCGTGACGTTACGCGTGCACGTCATCATTACGCAACGTTTTCAAGAAGAAACTCCCGGGAACTCTAAAATTGCAATTTAGTAAACTAAAAAGGCCGAGATCATTATCGATGCGTTTGTTACGTCTCGTCTCGATTACTGTAACGTATTATTTTCGGGTCTCCCCATGTCTAGCATTAAAAGATTACAGTTGGTACAAAATGCGGCTGCTAGACTTTTGACAAGAACAAGAAAGTTTGATCATATTACGCCTGTACTGGCTCACCTGCACTGGCTTCCTGTGCACTTAAGATGTGACTTTAAGGTTTTACTACTTGCGTATAAAATACTACACGGTCTAGCTCCATCCTATCTTGCCGATTGTATTGTACCATATGTCCCGGCAAGAAATCTGCGTTCAAAAGACTCCGGCTTATTAGTGATTCCTAAAGCCCAAAAAAAGTCTGCGGGCTATAGAGCGTTTTCCGTTCGGGCTCCAGTACTCTGGAATGCCCTCCCGGTAACAGTTCGAGATGCTACCTCAGCAGAAGCATTTAAGTCTCACCTTAAAACTCATTTGTATACTCTAGCCTTTAAATAGACCTCCTTTTTAGACCAGTTGATCTGCCGCTTCTTTTCTTTTTCTCCTATGTCCCCCCCTCCCTTGTGGAGGGGGTCCGGTCCGATGACCATGGATGAAGTACTGGCTGGCCAGAGTCGAGACCCAGGATGGACCGCTCGTCGGGACCCAGGATGGACCGCTCGCCTGTGTATGGTTGGGGACATCTCTACGCTGCTGATCCGCCTCTGCTTGGGATGGTTTCCTGTGGACGGGACTCTCGCTGATGTCTTGGATCCGCTTTGGACTGAACTCTCGCGGCTGTGTTGGAGTCACTATGGATTGAACTTTCATAGTATCATGTTAGACCCGCTCGACATCCATTGCTTTCGGTCCCCTAGAGGGGGGGTGTTGCCCACATTTGAGGTCCTCTCCAAGGTTTCTCATAGTCAGCATTGTCACTGGCGTCCCACTGGGTGTGAATTCTCCCTGCCCACTGGGTGTGAGTTTTCCTTGCCCTTATGAGGGTTCTTCCGAGGATGTCGTAGTCGTAATGGTTTGTACAGTCCTTTGAGACATTTGTGATTTAGGGCTATATAAATAAACATTGATTGATTGATGATGTGTTGCAATGTTAATATTTCATCATTGATATATAAACTATCAGACTGCGTGGTGGGTAGTAGTGGGTTTCAGTAGACCTTTAAGAAACACTAAAAAAGTTGATCATCACAAAGCAAGAAGTGCACTTTTATATGAAAACCTAAAGTGCAAAAAAATTTAAACGACAAGTTTTGTTATTTTAAACGACAAGGCACATTTTGTTATTTTAAACCTACAAGAAGCACTTAACAGCAATGGCAACACAAGCTAACGACAATCACAAAGCAAGAAGAGAAACTTTCAAGCTAAATACTAAACCACACTCAAGAACTACCAACAGCAGGGATTGATACCTTCCACATTTGGACCGACACCGCAGCTGAGAATCAATGCCAGAACACAACGGTACCAATTTTCGGTACTTTTGTGTACACAACGGGCAACCGTTACCGAACCACGGTACTGTTGGATTTACGTGAATCAGCGCCCGGTAGGACCGGCAGGGCTCGTTTGGTGCCAATAAAAGGACCAGATTCGGTACCCATGGCTATGAAGAATGTCAAATTCACAGTTTGTGTGTTTGTGTTGGAACTAAATTAGCTAAATGTTGCAATTATGTTGCAGTTTTAGTTTTCACTTCATGACTCATTTAATAGCTTGTGGTAATTGAGCTAAACACGAATATCATAATCCTTGCTTGATGACTCAGTGTTAATGCAGGCTCAACTATGGGAACATTATAGTGTGAACGTGTGTATTAAAATAATTTCGCCACAACTCATGTGTGTGGGACAATCATTGGTGCTTTAACTTTTTTAGTGTTGTCCCGATACCAATACTTTATTATTGTATGTCTTACATTTAGCCTGTCAAAACATAGGATCTGCTTAAAATAGAACAGAAAGCTTTATTGACATTGTATTAAATAATTCATGGTTTATTGTTGCCACTCTTGATCTGTGCTTTTAGGCAAGTATAATCATTACCGTATTTCCTTGAATTGCCGCCGGGTATATAGAATTACTGCCGGGTCAAACTCGTTTCGCAAAATAATTAGCGCATGCTTAGCATTATCGCCGGCTCTGGAAAAACGCCGGGTCAAACTCGTTTTGCAAAATATTATTTTTATTAGCGCATGTCTAGAATTTCCGCCGGGTCAAACTCGTTTCGCACAATAATTAGCATACGCCTAGAATTTCCCCCGGGTCAAACTCGTCACGTCACGAGTGACACTTCAATTTAAAAATGGAGGAGGCTGATTTCAATCATTTGAAATCGCATAAAGAGAAAAAGATTAAAAGCTATTCAGTAGGATTTAAGGTCAAAGCTATTGAATATGCTAAAAAGAACAGTAAGCAGCTATGTTTTATTAATATACCGTAGCTGCGTGTGTCAAATATGAGTCATTAAACGACTCCCGCCTCCTTGTGGTAGAGGGCGCTAGTGATCCTTCTTGCGACTACTCGGCTGTGGAAGAAGTGACAACAAGCAGCAAGAGTGAGCAGCAATCGTTTATTTTTTCCTCTCGCTTGCACTTTTAACATGGAGGATTACATATCTAAAATAAAACAGTTTTCTAAACTGGACTTTCAATCAAAGCAGGAGGTAATAAAGGAAGATCTCCATCGAGACAGAGAGACTTTTAAAACTGAAGAAAGATAAGGAAGACTTCTATAAACAACTTATCAATGCTTTTGATCAGAAGGAGCTGCGTATGGACTTCATTTATAAGTAAAGGTAAGACTATAATAACGTTTTTTTTTTATCAAATGTGTTTTTCATGATAGTATCCTTACATCACACTCAAATTTATAAGAGCAGGCCTAAATTTACCACATGCCTTTGGTAAACGCCGGAGTGAGAAGAGTTTTTAAAATAACTACCACCCCGTCGGCAATTCAAGGAAATACGGTAATAAACATAAAAACAATACTACGACTTAGGGTTGTACGGTATACCGGTATTGGTAGAGTACTGTGATACTGATGAATAATTGTCGGTACTATACTTCCTCTAAAAATTACGGTTAAAATGGAAACAAACGCCATTGGCAGATCTACACCTGACAACCACTGTAATGATACCAAGTACAGGGGCATATCTGGTCAATATGGTGATTACATCGATATTTTTGAGCATCACAGAATATTTTTTCCTTTTTTTAAATGTATATTATGTTCATAAACTCAGAAAATACGTCCCTGGAAACATGAAGACTTTGAATATATAATGTATGATCCTGTTCGATACCTAAATTTATGGTATCATCCAGAACTAATGTAAAGTATCCAAACAACAAAAGAATAAGTGATTATTACATTTTAACAGAAGTGTAATTGGAACATGTTAAAAGAGAAAGTAAGCAGATATTAACAGTAAATGAACAAGTAGAATAATAATTCATTTTCTACCGCTTGTCCTTAATAATTTTGACAGAATAGTAAAATATAAATGTTACTACATACGTCAGCAGCTAAATTAGGAGCCTTTGTTTACTTACTTACTACTAAAAGACAAGTTGACTATGTTCACTATTTTATTGAAGGACTTGCAGAAAGGAACATATGTTTAATGTAGTCTAAGATTTTTGGCTGAAATAAAGCCAATAATGCAATTTTTTGTGGTCCCCTTTATTTAGAAAAGTATCGAAATACACTTTGGTACCTGTACCCGGTACCAAAATATTAGTATCGGGACAACACTACCATGACTGAAAGTCCACAGATTAGACATGTAGCTAGTAAAACACATATTGTTAAAGATAAAACACAAATTGTAGGAATTTGTTACAAAATTCAGTCATTGCACTTGCATTAGTTTGCGCTACGTCGGCGGTATGGACTGCGCAAATAAATGGCAACGAGCCAAGCAGCTGTGTATTGTATATGCGTAGATCTAAATGTTTGTTTTTAAGTTGTTTTGCTAACGAGCCAAGCAGCTGTGTATTGTATATGCGTATATCTAAATGTTTGTTTTTAAGTTGTTTTGCTAAATTTAAAACAGAAGTGGTAATTTTGTATTGCCACTTTTGATGAGGCATGTTTTAAAGCACTGTGTTTAAACCCTCATCTTTATCGATAGCACAGATGCCTTTTTATCAACAAGTAGAATTGCCGTTTTTTTGCCACTCTTCCTCCCCACACTGTTTCTGCTTGCATGCGCTATGTGTGTAAGCGTCGAGTCACTCAACATGAGTCTCGTTACGTCAAAAAAAAAGTACCGGTATTTTTCCAAGGCAGTAGAGTATTGTTTTTAATTTGTTAATACGGCGTTACTTTAATAGTACCCGTATACCGTGTGCATTTGAGTGTATTGACAAATAGATTTGCGTCGTGTGGGAAAGCTTTCAGAGTTAATCTAGTCGTGTTGACACAGGCGATGCCGTTTACGCACGAGAATTTTCCTGAGGTGCAACCGGCCGGGCTGGAGGAGAGTCAGGTTGGAACAAGACGATGGCTAACATGCTAGTTAGCCTGACTCTCACGAAGCTTGTCCAGAAGCCAGTAAGACACAAATGAGGCTTAACTTGCTAGAACAGGGCTCTTCAACCACATAATGAAGAGGGCCATAGTTTGAAGGGCCCAAAGGCTCAGGGGCCGGACATCGACATTTGGATGTTTCTTCAGAAAGTCCCTATCACGGTTTGTCATGCACCGAGCGCAGCTCCGAGAGCAACAGCAGCGAACAGCTGCAATCAATCTGCACACCTGGAGATGATGATCAGACCTGCCTTTAAAAGCCTGCACAATCTGCCATCCCTCGGCGGAACATAACCTTCTGTTAAGGTCCGGTAAGCGATCGTTAGCTCTTTGCTCTCCTTGTTTTCTTCCCTGTGCTATTTTTGTCCCGTTTTCTCCCTTGTGCCCATGGTGTTTTCCTTCCGTTGCCTTGGATTTGAGCTGTGCGTTTCGCTTCCTTGGACCTCTCCTCCCCCGTATCTTGACTGCCTCCCTTGATCCTTGACCCCCGCTCTGGACACGGACCTCTTGACGCCTCTTTCTGCCCCACGTACCTCGCTTGGATCACGGACCCCCTTTTGCCTATAGCCCCTTTGGATTTGTCTGCTTCCTCATCCAAAAATGATGATAATCCTCAACAGCTAATTATTCATACACAGTCTTCAACCATACACCCCTTTTGGATCTAGTTCACACACGCCATTCATTTGTTGTTTAATTAAATTATATTGTTAATTATTTATTATATTATATTATTGATATATATAATAAATACATACAGCAATATTGCCCCCTTGTGGTTGTGTACCGTCACAACTCCCTCTTCCACCCATAACAGTGCCCCCGCAGGTTATATTCCGTTTACTTTATTGCAAAGTAAACACATCGGCTTTCACACTGCACTGTCAATGGACTCATAATCCTGCCCAAGCTACTCATATCCAGCGTGTGCAGCTACACAGATACTTAACAGCATGAAGACACACAAGCTCTGGGATTGATGTTATTTCTTTTGAATGATTTCCCATCCTCAGTTTTATTTCCTAACACTTCTTCCTTGATTTAGGTTTGTAAGACTGACAATATAAACATAAAATAAATAAGGTATTAGCGTCCATCATTTATTTTACATGGATAAAATAGAAGGTTTAGCATTAACCCCTTCACACAATAAACTACAGATATGTATGCATATAGAAAATAACATTTACATCAAACATTGCACACAATGTGTCTCAGCACAATTAAACCTGAAGTGTAGCATTATTGCCCTCTACTGGTCAGATTTAGCGCTACATGTATTAAACAAGATTTGATTGCCAGAGTTACTCTCAGACAAACAACACAAATACAAAAGACATCACAAAGTCAGCAATTTCAATACAAAACAAACTAAATATCTTCATGCTCAATACTTACAAATGTTTGACCGAGTTTTGTGGTGAAGATTACGAATGTGGATTGCTACCGTTGTTGCTGCTTGTCTAGAGACAATGTGTCCGCCGCTTAAAAGGTCCGCCAGGAAACAATGACTCGAGCCCTGGCTCGAGGCAGAACATTCATACTTATTTGTCCAGTCGCTGTTAAAAGTTTTGATTTCCGCAATTTATTTTGATTTGTTTTCAGAGTTGAATGAGTCTTCTACCCACCCCACTGCTGCTTCATTGTGACACATATGCCCCGCTGTTTCCCCCTGCGGATTGGCGGGAGTACTGCATTCACGATCAAACCTACCATATTTTCCGGACTATAAGGCGCATTTAAATCCTTCTTTGTTTTTCTCAAAACTTTATAACCCGGTGCGCCTAATATAAGGAATAAGTTTGGTTGAGCTTACCCACCTCAAATTAATTTTATTTGGTACATGATGAAGTGATAAGTGTGACCAGTAGATGGCAGTCAAACATAAGAGATAAGTGTAGGCTGCACCGTTTGATGTGCTTCAACATGCGAGTATTATTATTGTGTAAAAAGGTAAGACATTTTTATTATCTGGCATTTTGTTTTGCAATATTATGCAAAAGCAACTTTTTTAGCTTCTGGTACCTGCTGATCTGTAATTGGGATCTGCGGAAATCTTGAAAAATTGCGCGTGTCCGCCTCGATAAGCTCCTTCTTTTCCTCTATTTTCTTGTTATGGGACATTCATCTTCCGCTGTTACCATTTATAATATAAAGTAGTGTAAAGTTTGTACTTATATCTGTCAGTAAACTCGCCATAAAAGCGCTAAAACATACCGGTATAGTGAGTTTACATTATTCACCCTTCACCCAAGGGACTTTAGTTATCAGAGTTCCGGTCGGACGGATTTTCACGGGACACATTTAATACAATTGTTGTTGTTTCCCGTATGAGGAGATGCTGCTCAGTTATTGACTGAATCAAATTCTGAATGTCATTAAAACAGTTAGCGCCATCTCTTGACACTTTTTCCACTCCCGTCCTTGCACGCTACACCGCTACAACAAAGATGACAGGGAGCACACGCTGTTGAAGTGAAGGCTCGTAAATAAGACCGTCCACAAATCGGTGAATCCGGAAGGGACGGTCAGAAAGCGGCTTGAAGATGATGTGTAAAACATCATCTATGCGACATTTTGACCAAAGAACTACCATTACATGTTATGTAGACCACAAGGATGTGTTTTACATTTAGAAAAAAATCATAATAATATGACTCCTTTAACGCGCCCTATAATCCGGTGCGCTTTATATATTAAAAAAAGATTTAAAAAAAACAGACCATTCATCGGCAGTGCGCCTTATGTACTGAAAAATATGGTAGTTTGAATGGTTTCATCAAGCCAATTTGGGCGATATTCGGTGGGCCAAATGAAAAGCTTTGTTGAATACCCATGCGCTTAACTATACGGGTGCCAACTTATCATGCTTTGAAAATGTTTTTTAACATCCCCCAACACGCTAACATGGATGTCAAATGGCTGCCAGACAGCAAAAGGAGACGCGATGGAGGACAGGAAGTGGTGGGACGCGTCTTGGTGGCGAGCTCGCCACTCTGTGCCTGCATGTGTGTGTCTTCTGGGCACTGACGTGTGGGCTCGTTATGGTCTTCACAGGCCCGGAACAACCCAGGAGGAAGTGAGAAAGTTGGGAGTGGAGGGAACCCCCGAGACACACACACACACACTTTTGTGTACTTCGTACCTTCTTGAGACCTGAGAATAATGTCTCCCTCTTTAGGACCAGCCTTTCTAGATATATAAAGATGTGTATTTACAAAATTAATAATATATACATACTATGCAAATATAAACCAGCTTGTTGTGAAAAATTTGTTAAAATTCCAAGAGAAAAACTCAGAATTTTGGCAGTATTATAATAAAAGTCGTCATTTTACTCAACGCAAGTCAAAATGTTACAAGAAAAAAAAAACATTTGTTCAATATTATGATAAAAGTTGGAATTTTACTTAATTTATTCAATTTTTAACGGTTTTTTAACTCAATTTTTTCATTTACAATTTTACAAGCTTAAGAATTTGGCAGTTTTATGAAAAGAGTCGTAATTTTACTTGACAAACGTCATAATTAAAAAAAAAAAACTTCAGCATTTTGGCAATATTATAATAATAATAATCTGAATTTTACTTGGCAAACTGATAACAAAAGTCATAATTTTACTCAAAAAATTTCACTATTTTACAAGACCAACCAAAAAATGGGCAATACTGTGATAAAAGTCCAAATTTTATGACAAATTTTATCATTTTGCTTTAAAAGGAAATCATTTTACATTAAAAAAAAGTAATAATTTTAAGAGAAAATATTGCAATAAAACAGAAACATAGAATATGAGAAATTGGTCCCAATTTTATAGGAAAAAAGTTGACACAATGTGAGAAAAAGACTGCTTTTAGTTAATGATTTTTTTGTTTGAATTGTTTTAATATTCATTGTTTACTTCATGTTATTACAGTATATCTCTATATACATATTTATTTTATCAATTTTGGCCACAGGTGGCAAATTCCAATTCCTCACACACACTTGTTATTTCATATGTTGACCAGAGGGGGAGCACCGACACACAGTCGATTTGAAAAATCCCTCCTTTTTGGGACCACTCTCATTTTGATACATTTCACCACCAGGGGTGCAAATGAGATCTCTGTTTTTATTTTTTTGGAATGTGCTTAAGGCCGATGACAAAGGAGTCAGGGACCACAGATGGCCCCAGTGCCGCACTTTGGGCAACCCAGCCGTAGCATCTAACTGTGAATGGCCACTGTAGTCTTAGTAGCATAGTGTATTTGTTCATCCTATGGTCACATATGGGACGCGGGTTGTCTTACGTCAGCACCGGAAGTCGTAAAATAAACCGTTCACATAGCGTTTTTTTTTCGGGAATGAATAGGGAAGTCTTTCTTTAGCTGCTGTCTTGTTTGATCATATATTGCTGCCTTTGCACCTGTCAATGTTTACTATTGTGTGCACATTAAATCAAGAAAAAATAATGACTTTGGAGCAATGTTCACGGACTCTAGTATTTGGCTCTCAATTAGATACAATGTTTTTTTTTAGTATTGGGACCATGATTATGTCCTAACTTGTTCACACCCCTTCGTATGATAGTTACTTGTCCTTGTTGATGTCTCAAGAAGGGTAAAATACAAGAACACACACACCTTCAGTAGCAAGAGAAAAAAAAAACGTCTTTGGAGCAATGTTCACGGACTGAAGTATTTGGCTCTCTATTAGATAGAATGGTTTTCAGTATGGGGACCATGATTTGTGTCCTCACTTGTTCACACCTCCTCGTATGGAAGCAACTTTTCCTTGTTGGGGTCTCAAGAAGGGTAGAAATACAAGAACACACACACACCTTCAGTAGCAAGAAAACAATTATGACTTTGGAGCAATGTTCACCAACTCAAGTATTTGGCTCTGTTTTAGATGCAATGGTTTTCAGTATGGGGACCATGATTTGTGTCCTCACTTGTTCACACCTCCTTGTATGGAAGCTACTTTTCCTTGTTGATGTCTCAAGAATAGGAGAAATACAACACACACACACACACACACACACACACACACACACACACACACACACACACACACGCACACACACACACACACACACACACACACACACACACACACACACACACACACACACACACTCAGTAGCAAGAAAAAAATTATGACTTTGGAGCAATGTTCACCGACTCTAGTATTTGGCTCTCTATTAGATGCAATGGTTTTCAGTATTGGGACCATGATTATGTCCTAATTTGTTCACACCTCCTTGTATGGAAGCTACTTTTCCTTGTTGATGTCCCAAAAATAGGAGAAATACAAGAACACACAAACACCTTCAGTAGCAAGAAAAAAATTATGACTTTGCAGCAATGTTTACAGGAATTTAGTATTTGGCTCTCTAATAGATGCAATGGTTTTCAGTATGGGGACCATGATTTGTGTCCTCACTTGTTCACACCTCCTTGTATGGAAGCTACTTTTCCTTGTTGATGTCTCAAGAATAGGAGAAATACAATACACACACACACACACACACACACACACACACGCACACACACACACACACACACACACACCTTCAGTAGCAAGAAAAAAATTATGACTTTTGAGCAATGTTCACGGACTCTAGTAAGGGTTGGAATTGGGGGTTAAATCATAAATGATTCCCAGGCGCGGGACCGCTGCTGCCCACTGCTCCCCTCACCTCCCAGGGGGTGATCAAGGGTGATGGGTCAAATGCAGAGAATAATTTCGCCACATCTAGTATGTGTGTGACAATCATTGGTACTTTAACTTTAACTTTATTTGGCTCTGTATTAGATGCAATGGTTTTCGGAATGGGGACCATGATTTGTGTCCTCACTTGTTCACACCTCCTTGTATGGAAGCTACTTCTCCTTGTTGATGTCTCAAGAAGGGTAGAAATACAAGAGCACACACACACAGACGCACACACCTTTAGTAGCAAGAAAAAAATAATGACTTTTGAGCAATGTTCACGGACTCTAGTATTTGGCTCTCTATTAGATGCAATGTTTTTTTTTAGTATTGGGACCATGATTATGTCCTCACTTGTTCACACCTCCTCGTACAGAAGCTACTTTTCCTTGTTGATGTCTCACACACTCACCTTCAGTAGCCCCCTCACACCACTGGAGGGTGCAGGACCACCCAGACAGACGCCATGACGCAAAATGAAATAGGTTGAAATATTTTAATAAAACTCCTTGACTGCCAATCCAACCCTAAATATAACCAACAATGCACGTGGCTACACCCCCTTGGGAGAACATGCCAGAAAAACATTAAACCCCCCCCCCAGTGTGGCCGGACACATGGTGGACAGGTTGCGGCAGGACTTGAATGAGCGGGATGATCAAAGGGCAAACGGCGAGACAAAGAAACATCCGGAAGAAATTAAGTAGGATGGCGTCCATGCCGGAGGAAAGCAAAAGCTCGCCGTTGTCTTTTTTTTGAGGAACAATGGCGGTTTGTGTTGACCGAGGCCTGTTTCCACTCTCGGAGGGTGATCCTTGTCCCCCGTCACCAGACTTTGCGCGTCCTCATCGCGAGCGTGGAGAACGACAGGCGTCCTCGTGCGGAGGACAAAGACGCGCTGTGTTTGGCCGCTTTTTTTACGACCCGGCGTGACGCCAAACCCGCTCATCGAGCGGCGACACACGGACCGTCAAAAACCGGCCTTCCTGCCCGCCAAACAAGACCCTGGGTGGACGTCACGCGAGACCGCAAGATGCTGACTCACGGTCCAAAGTCCTAAATGTCCTATTTTAGAACGGGGGGTGCGAGAGGTGGAAAGTCCCTCCTTACTTCCACATGGCCGTGCGTCTGAGACGCTGACTCAAAATGTCATCACACGGGTCAGGTGACCGAGACCTGAAGAAGAGTCTAAGTCCTGCAAGACCATCAAGTGTCCTCAGAACCCGGTCCGTTGTTTCCTCTGTCGGGCAATGCAGCTCAAGGTTTTGTTGTTGTTTTGTTTTTTTCCAGGATTGTGTTGGCTGCTGGTCGCAGGAGCTCTGCACTCTTGTGTTTCCTCCTTTGTGTTCTTGATGTTTCCCTCTTGTTTGTCGTGGGTTCTTTGCCTTTTGAATCGGAATGACGGAAAAAGGAGGTGGCGGTTTTGCTTTTTCAATCTGGGGATGAGCACCCTACACATTTGAACCGATACGGTACTCGGGAATACTCAACGGCACCAATTTGTGTTACTTTAATGTGTGTTAAAATGTTGTTTTTGATATTAAAATCTCATTGTATTAGCTGATTGTGATAACGTCTGACCAGTTGTTGTATTGTCTTTTTATGGACCGAATGTCCCTTTGGGACAGAGGACACTATTGTATTTCTACGGTTTTATTATTATTATACCGCTGCCTCTTTGAGCTGTAATTTGACCCCCTTAACATGCTTCAAAACTCACCAAATTTTACACACACATCAGGACTGGCGAAAATTGCCATCTAATAAAAAAACCCCCAAAAACCAGAAACTCAAAATTGCGCTCTAGCGCCCCCTAGGAAAAAATACAGACAAAACTGCTTGTAACTTCCGTTAGGAATGTCGTAGAGACATGAAAGAAAAACCTCTATGTAGGTCTAACTTAGACCTACATTTCATAAAATGACATCCTTCAGCAAACATTAACAGGAAGTTGGCAAACACCCCTTCAAAACAAAAGTTTCCTGTAATTTGACCCCCTTAAAATGCTTCAAAACTCACCAAACCGGAGACACACATCAGGACTGGCGAAAATTGCGAATTAATAAAAAAAAAAAACCCCAAAACTTAAAATTGCTCTTTAGCGCGCTCTAGGAATAAAACACAGACAAAACTGCTCCTAGGAGGAAAACACAGACAAAACTGCTTGTAACTTCTGGTAGGAATGTCGTAGAGCAGGGGTGTCAAACTAATTTTAGATCGGGGGCTACATGGAGAATAATCTACTCCCAAGTGGGCCGGACTGGTAAAATCACAGCACGATAACTTAAAAATAAGATTCTGTTTTCTTTGTTTAAAAATAGAACAAGCACATTCTAAAAATGTGCAAATTATGTTTTTTTACACGTACATGTTGCAGTTAATAGTATTCTACCTTTATTTGTCGTTATTCATACTTTCTGAATAAATTATGTGATAATGTTCATCAGTCAACTCATTGGTGTTAATTTCCGTGCATCGGTTGAGGTGGGCGGGGTTTGGTAGTCGCGGAGTGTATAATGTAGCCCGGAAGAGTTAGGGATGCATGGGATTCTGGGTATTTGCTCTGTTGTGTTTATGTTGTGTTATGGTGCGGATGTTCTCCCGAAATGTGTTTCTCAATCTTGTTTGGTGTGGGTTCACATTGTGGCGCATATTAGTAAGAGTGTTAAAGTTGTTTATATCACAACCCTCAGTGTAACCTGTATGGCTGTTGAACAAGTATGCCTTGCAGTCACTTTTTTGTAAAAACAGAGGCCGCAGATTACATGTGACCGGCCGGCAAGTAGATAGCAATGTGTGAAGGCGGGAGGGATGACATGTTTCAGAGAGCGCAAATTTTGACACGCCATCAATATTGTCGTCCAGGTGAAAATTGTAGAAAGTTTTCCCTGGGAGAGGCACTGAAATCCGAAAATCTTCTGGAAAGATCGGGGGGGTCGGCAAGTATGCGGCTGAGCCACATCAGGCTCCGGAGCCGCGGGTTGCCGACCCCTGATCTACAGATACAAAGAACAGCAGTTTCTTTCATTCAAAAATGTCGGCTCATTTTTATACTTAGCAAACTCATCACGCGGGCCGGATAAAACCTGGTTGCAGGCCTAATCCGGCCCATGGGCCGTACGTTTGACACCCCTGTCATAGAGACATGCAACAAAAACCTCTATGTAGGTCTCACTTAGGCCTACATTTCATTAATTGACATCCTGCAGCAAAAATCAACAGGAAGTTGGCAATTACCCCTTAAATACAAAAGTTTTGTAAAAACCTGTCATCTTTTTTCAAACATTATCTTCTCTGAGCGCGTTTGTTGTGTCGGCTTCAAACTCGCACAGGAAAGAGATTGAACCCTTCTGATTAAAAGTTGTGCAAAGAGTTTTTCTAACTGCTCCAGTTTTGATTTTACGAGCATTCAAAGAACCTCTGCGCTGATGCTTCCGAGCTGCTGCCGTCTCAAAATGGCAGCTTAAAAGCAGGAAACACCAGCGTGACCACACAATGCAGAGAAAGTAGGAACTGTGCAGGTAAAGACATGTTAACTGGGTGAAAGAAGGAGGCACCAGTTTGACTCCAGGATACAGAGAGGGTATGTAATGTGAAGGTGAAGATATGATGTCTGGTTGATGGCAGGAAGCACCAGCATGTATGGGTGAAAGAAAGAAGCACCAGTGTGACCCCAGGATGCAGGGAAGGTAGATAATGTGCAGGTAAAGATATGTTGAATGGGTAAAGGCAGGAAACACCAGCAAAAGTCGGTCCCGTCCATCGCTGCTTGCAGCTTTAATTTTTAATTACCTTTCTGAGTGTTTTTTCTTTGTTGGTATTGAAAATTGCCCGCTGTCAGTGCTGCTGGAGTGACGGTTAAGTGTTAGCGTTTGGGATGTCCAAATATGAACGTTTTATGTCACGGATAATTTGACCAAAATTAGCGATTGTGATTCATTGGCGGTCACCCGAACGAGTATGACGATCCTCCTGGTAGGGGGGTGTATCCCTTTATGGAGGATGCCTGTGCGTAACTTAGTTTAACGTGGGGAGACTGGTGCACAGACAGTCACCTCCCGATCCTGGACAGAATGTGGTCAGGGTCCAGTGGCATGGAGTCCAAGACGACCAGGGATCCTTTTCTGCTGCAGCCTTCTTCGCCATCGCAGTCGTTGTGGTAGTTCTTAAATCTACCGTCTTCACTGTATCCCTGGTGAGGGGGAAGTCAGGTACTAGGCCTTTGCCATGGACTATCTGGGGTAACAGTAGTAAAGGATAGAGGAGCCTCCACTTGCGGATGCACTTTGACGTCATGCCCAGGACGCAGCGATTGTGATTATAACCACAATATTGTTCAAATGGTAATGGTAATTGTTAAAATTTAAAAACATGCACGTTATGTTCAATTTGTACTAAAACGTTCATATTATGATGTTGATTGCATTATAAAAACATCCACGTTTTTTGCTTTTTGAAATAAAAACATGTAAGTTGTGATCATTTTTATATTCAAATATGCATGTTATGGTAATTGTATAATAAAATAAGCATAATATGGCAATTGCACACTAAAACATACATTTTATGTTAATTGTGCAATTAAAACATGTTATGTTCTTTGTATAATAAAACAATCAATGTTATGGTAATTTTCGGTACTTTTTTGTGTGCTAAGAAATTTTTTGATGAACAAAATCTAATTTTATGAACTGATTATGGTAACGTTCGACCAGTTATATCGTGTTATTTTTCAATTTTTAATTACATTTCTGAGTGTATTTCTTTGTTGACATTGAAAATGGTCCGCTCTCAGTGCTGCTGGAGTGGCGGCCAAGTGTTAGTGTTAGGGATGTCCAAATATGAATGTTTTATGTCATACATATTTAAATTTTGACCAAAATTAGCAGCATGATTATAACCACAATTTTGTTAAAATGGTAATGGTAATTGTGAAATTAAAAACATGCACATTATGTTTGATGGTTAATAAAACATGAATGTTTGTTCCCATGTCTAGTAAAAACAGGCATGAAATTGTTAATCATGTTATAAAATAAACACAATGTTTATTGCATATTAAAAACGTTGATATTATGATGTTTATTGCATTATAAAAACATCAACATTATTTGCTTTGTGGAATAAAAACATGTCACTTATCATTTTTATATTCAAACATGCATGTTATACTAATTGTATACGAAAATATGAATAATATAATAATTGCATACTAAAACATGCATTTTATGGTAATTGTGAAATAAAAACATGCATGTTATTATCAAAGTTATGGTAATTTTCTGTATTGTTGTGTGTGTTAAGAAATATTTTTGTGCAAATATATTTTATTAGATTTTACAGTTAAAATGACAGTCACATCCACTCATACACACACACACACTTGAGGAGAGAGGTGCACATGAACTTTAACAACTCAAGGTTTACAGTACAGACATTATTAGAAAATATACCCAAATATTGTATATATATATATACATACACACACACATATATATATCCATACATATATATATATATATACATATATATCCATCCATCCCGCTGCGGCTCACGATCAGCAGGCTATCGAGATCACAGCAAAATGGATGAACATACCTCAGCATCAAGGATCCTCAGGAAGTGTTCACAAGATCACCTCCCGAGGGCCTGTCCACCGTACACACTTAGAGGGAAAAAAAAAGGAAAAGTTACAGGGCTTGATCAAATACAAAACAATAATCACAAAAAAAAAAAACAGAACAAAAAAGAAAGTAAACCATGACAAAACCATATCAAAAGTGACACAAGAAAAACAAATGTAGTGTTGAATCAGTACAAAAGATAATAACAATAAAAATAAAAAATAAAAAAGGAATACAACTACAAAAAAATGGCAGTTTAGTTTTCCTTTAAATGTCTATAAGTTATGCTTCAATATATGTCAGTAAAGGTTTCCAGGTTAATTCCCATTTATTCATATTTGTAGAGTTTATAAATCTTATTTTTTCAAGAGTCATTACATTCACAAGTTCATTTAACCAGTTCCTGAAGTTGGGTGCAGATAGAGTATTCCAGTCTCTGAGAATGAGTCTTTTGGCCAAAACCGTCCCAAGCAGCAACACAGTTCTAATATGTTTTGGAAGCTTTTGTGTTTCTGAAGACCACCCAAATAAGATCATATCCCTATCAGGGACAATTTTTCTCTGATATACCCCCAAGTAAAAAAAGAAAATGCTGGACCAAAATGGTTGAATAATTGGACATCCCCAAAACGAGTGAGACAATGATCCTTCAGCAGATTTACATTTATCACAAAGTGGAGATGTATCAGGATAAAATTTGTGTAATAAAACTTTAGAATAGTAAAAACGATGAATCACTTAAGAAATATTTTTGATAATAAAATCTCATTTTATGAGCGGATTATGATAATTTCTGACCAGTTATATCGTGTTTTTTTTCCAATTTTTTATTAAATTTCTGAGTGTATTTCTTTGTTGGCAATGAAAATTGTCCACACTCAGTGCTGCTGGAGTGACGGCCAAGTGTTAAGTGTTCAGGATGTCAAAATATGAACGTTTTATGCCACGGATATTTTGATTAAAATTTGCGGTGTGATTATAACCACAGTATTGTTTAAAAGGTAATGGTTATGGTAATTGTGAAATTTAAAAACATGCACGTTATGTTTAATGTGTAATAAAACATGATTTTTTTTCTAATGTCTAGTAAAAACATGCATGAAACTGTTAATTATGTTATAAAACAAACACATTATGTGTATTGTCAATTAAAAACGTTGATATTATGATATTTATTGCATTATAAAAACATCAATGTTATTTGCTTTGTGGAATAAAAACATGTCACATATGATCATTTCTATATTCAAACATGCATGTTATGTAATTGTATAATAAAATAAGCATAATATGGTAAATGCACACTAAAACATACATTTTATATTAATTGTGCAATTAAAACATGCACGTCATGTTCATTTTATAATAAAACCGTCAACGTTATGATAATTTTTGATATTTTTGTGTGTGTTAATATAAATATTAATATTTTTTATGAAGAAAATACTAATTTTTTGAGCTGATTATGGTAACTTTCGACCAGTTATATATTATATTTTTTTTACTACGTACATTTTTGAGTGTATTTCTTTGTTGACATTGAAAAGTGTCCGCTCTCAGTGCTGCTGGAGTGACGGCCAAGTGTTTGTATTAGGGATGTTCAAATATGAACGTTTTATCCATCCATCCATCTTCTTTGGCTTATCCGAGGTTGGGTCGCGGGGGCAGCAGCCTAAGCAGGGAAGCCCAGACCTCCCTCTCCCCAGCCACTTCGTCCAGCTCCTCCCGGGGGATCCCGAGGCGTTCCCAGGCCATCCGGGAGACATGGTCTTCCCAACGTGTTCTGGGTCTTCCCCGTGGTTTTATGTCATATATATTTATATTTTGACCAAAATTAGCAGCGTAATCATAACCACAATTTTGTTAAAATGGTTATGGGAATTGTGAAATTCAAAAACATGCACGTTATGTTCAATCTGTACTAAAACGTTGATATTAAAATGTTTATTGCATTATAAAAACATCTACATTATTTGTTATGTGGAATAAAAACATGTAAGTTATGATTATTTTTATATTTAAACATGCATGGTATGTTAATTGTATAATAAAATAGGCATTATGTGGTAATTGCATACTAAAACATACATATTTCTATTTATTTATATATATTTATTTATTATATATATATATTTCTATATTATTTATATACATTTATATATATTTATTTAATTATATATGCACCTTATTGCTTTTTTTCCCTGCACTACCATGAGCTTATGCAACGAAATTTTATTCTTATCTGTGCTGTAAAGTTCAAAATTGAATGTCAATAAAAAGGAAGTCTAAGTCTAAAACATACATATTATATTAATTGTGCAATTAAAACATGAATGTTAAGTTCATTGTATAATAAAACCTTTCAACATTATGATCATTTTTGGTACTTTTATGTGTTAAGAAATAGTTTTCAAAATAAAATCTAATTTTTTAGCTGATTATGATCAATTCTGACCAGTTTTTATATCCTGGGTTTTTTTGTATTGCATTTTTGAGTGTTTTTTTCTTAGTTGGCATTGAAAATTGCTACATTACCTAAAACCGGCTTGGCCGAGTCCGCTCTCAGTGCTGCTGGAGTGATGGCCAAGCGTTATGGAGTACTAAGCTTTTGAGACTGGTTCGTGAGGACATTGACCACGTCGGTCATCAGTCGGACTCGTTGACATACGTTTTCCGGAGACTTTTATTTTGATGCATTTCTTCAATTTGGGTTAGTATCTGTAACACACAAGTACATAACTATCAATATTTCTGTTATCTACTCAAACAAATATCTGTATCGTATGCCTATCGATATGATATGATATTGATATGGTATTGTGGTCAAAAAGCTCCATTTTTGTTTCATCTGACGTCACATGGACAAAGATAAAACCTTCCGGAGGAAAGTTCTGTGGTCAAATGAAACAGAAAGTGAGCTATTTGGCCACAATACCCAGCAATATGTTTGGAAGAGAAAAGGTGAGGCCTTTAATCCCAGGAACACAATTCCTACCGTCAAGCATGGTGGTGGTAGTATTATGCTCTGGCCCTGTTTTGCTGCCAATGGAACTGGTGCTTTACAGAGAGTAAATGGGACAGTAAAAAAGGAGGGTTACCTCCAAATTCTTCAGGACAAGCTAAAACCCTCAGCCCGGAGGTTGGGTCTTGGGTGCAGTTGGGTGTTCCAACCGGACAATGACCCTAAAACACACAAGGAATGGCTAAATCAGGCTACAATTAAAGGCTTGCTGAAACCCACTACTACTGACCACGCAGTCTGATAGTTTATATATCAATGATGAAATATTAACATTGCAACACATGCCAATACGGCCTTTTTAGTTAACTAAATTCCAATTTTAAATTTCGCGCGAAGTATCCTGATGACGCATGCGCGTGACGTCACGGTTTTTAGCGGACATTTTGTTCCAGCCCGATCCCAGCTATAAGTGGTCTGCTTTAATCACAAAATTACACAGTATTCTGGACATCTGTGTTGCTGAATCTTTTGCAATGTGTTCAATTAATAATGGAGACGTCAAAGAAGAAAGCTGTAGGTGGGAAGCGGTGTATTGCGGCTGTTGTGATCCGGCTTCCGGATCACACATCTCTAGCATGTTTGTCTTTTTTTGTATTGTCCTACTAGGTTTTGATCATGTTTTGGACTCTACCGATCCCGTTTGTTAGCGCACTTCCTTATTTACATTCATCACCATGACAACTTATTTGCTCCTCCTGCATGGCTCATTCACACACCGGTTTGTAATTATGTTTTCTGTATTTAAGCCCCTCTGCTACCTAGTTCGCTCTCGCCAGTTTGTTTGCACCTGCAACCGTTACGTGAGTGGTCTCTGATTATTTTTCTGCTTGCTAAATGTAGCTTGCCTCCGCGCGCTTGGCTCGCGCTTTATGGACTTCGAACTCTGTCTTCTATGTATATTAGCATTTAGTTTTCTGTGCTCAGACACGCCTTTGATTTGCTCTTTTGTACCAGTGTTCTTTTGTAACTTCATATTAAAAGGCTGTTCATACCTTCATTCCTGCCTGCTGTGATCCTGCGCATCGAGAGGCGACACTCCCCGCGCATCCACGATGCCGCGCAAACGTAACAGAAACTGGCGAGCAGAAACGCGTCACCTCGCGCTGGATCCTCCAGGACACCGTTCCCGACAAGCAGCATACCCGACCAAGTACTCCTCCGCTCCAACCCAGGACTCTTCTCTACGGGTTGGTACTTTGTTCACTTCTCCCGTTCCCAGTCACCATGTTGCTATTCCCATTAGCATCCCACCATCTTCCGCCTTCCCTGTCACTCACAGTGACGTCACTCCGTTCACGCCCCCCTATGACGTCACCGTTAACACCTTAGTGGATTCCTCTGCACATTTTTTTGACCTTAGTGACGAGGAGTTTTTTGAAGATGAACTTTCTCCCATTCCACCCAAGGACCTAATTTTATATAAGAAAATTTTCAAGGATAATTGTAGCACATCCAAGCCCAGTCCCACCCCCAACAATGACTTTAATAATATAATTAATTATTACCAGGACATTTTCCGCCACTACTATGACTCTAGTCAGTCTTCACCCCCCATACCCGCTTCCCCCCCTCTCAAGTCTCGTTCTCCGCCTGAATCCGTGCCTTTTTCCACCTCATTTAGTGAGGATTTTGAACATTTTAGAGGGGAGGAGCCTGCCCTCCTCAAAACCTCCCACCGCCCGCCCTTACGGTCAGCCTCTGTCCAACTGGGCCCCGTCTGGAATCCGGGTCTTGAGGGGAGGGCCAGTATTACTACTAAGCCTCCTAGACCTCCACCACCGGTGTTTACCCCTGTTAAACCTGTTAAGCCACTACGGCCTCCTAGACCTCCTCCACCGGTGTTCTCCCCGGTCAAGTCACGCCCTCTTAGACCTCCTCCACCTGTGTTCCGTCCGTGCCCTAGTTCTAGTTTTAGTCACAGTCTCTCTCAGAGTTTGAGTCCCAGCCTTCTTCGTAGCCCATGCTCTAGTCCTACTCGTAGACCGACTTGTAGACTGAGTCGTAGTCCAAGTCCTGGTCCGAGTTTCCGTTCTGATTCTAGTTGTAGTCCTAGTCTTTCTCGTAGTCGTCGTAGTCCTAGTTCCACTCGTAGACTGATCCGTAGTCCGAGTCCTGTTTCGAGTCCGGTCCCGAGTCTTGTTTCTTGCCTTTGTAATATTAGTACTGATTCCCCTCGTGGTCTTAGTCCGAACCCTAGTCCTTACCCAAGTTCTTGTCCGAGCCCCAGTGTTACTGTAAGTCCTAGTCTTTGTCCTAGTCCTTGCCCGAGCACCAGTTTGATTGTTAGTCCCAGTCCTTGCCCAAGCCCTAGTTTGACCGTTTGTCCTAGTTCTTGCCCAAGCCCTGGTATGACTGTAAGTCCTGGTCGTTGCCCAAGCCCTTCTCAAAGCACTAGTGTGATTGTAAGTCCTGGTCCTCTCTCAAGTCCTTGCCCGAGTCATAGTGTTTGTCTTATCACTCATCATAGTCCTAGTCCTGCTCACAGCCAGTCCCCTAGTTCTCCTCGGCAGACCCCTGTGCCTGCTCCTCGGCTGAAGCCGACACCTGCTCCTCGGCTGAAGCCGACACCTGCTCCTCGGCTGAAGCCGACACCTGCTCCTCGGCTGAAGCCGACACCTGCTCCTCGGCTGAAGCCGACACCTGCTCCCAGTCTGGTTCTCACACCAGCACATGACTCTGACCTGGTTTTCACACCAGAAAATGTTTCTAGCCTTGTTCTCACGCCAGAGTCAGACTCTAAACTGGTTCTCACGCCAGCACAAACTCCAAGGCTGGAGCCCACTTTAGCACCAGTTCCTAAGCTGGAGCCCACTCCGGTACCAGCACCACGACAGGTACCGGTGCCAGCTCCGCGCCGCCAAGCACCGCCGACGACGGGGCTGGAGCCCACACCAGCGTCGACGACGGGGCTGGAGCCCACACCAGCGTCGACGACGGGGCTGGAGCCCACACCAGCGTCGACGACGGGGCTGCAGCCCACACCAGCGTCGACGACGGGGCTGCAGCCCACACCAGCGTCGACGACGGGGCTGGAACCCACACCAGCACCACCGACGACTACGCCTGCATTCACGTCGATGACGACTCCTGCGGCTCCCAGGCCGCCTCCGACGACTCCTGCGGCTCTCAGGCCGCCTCCGACGACTCCTGCGGCTCCCAGGCCGCCTCCGACGCCTTCTTCGGCTGCAGCACCCGCATCATCCTCGCCAGCTGCACTCGGGCCTGCTTTGGCTGCAGTCCCCGCACCCTCGTCTGCTGCTTCCAAGCCTGCTGGGATTTCGGTGCTGAGGCGTCGTCCACCACGTCGACCACGGGCGTGGCCTCTGCGAGGTCATCCTCCTCGCCAGATACTCCCTCCTCCATGTCGGCCACGGATGTGGCCGTGCCCGGGTCGTCCGCCTCGCCGGGCACCTCATCCTGCGAGGCGGCCACTAATGTGGCCTTTTCGAGGTCGCCCGCCAAAACTTTTTCGGCAGCAGCGTTCCACCCGCCGCCGCCACATGATGTGTCCTCGGTGGATTCGGGGACATGCGATCTGGCGACCCTCCACCGTGGACTCCCTCCGCCCTCCCTTCGTTTGTGAACTTTCTGGTTTTGGGAGGGGGTTCTCTTTATTGCAGTTTTTTGGGGGCATCTGGGATCTGCCCCTTAAGGGGGGGGTAATGTTGTGATCCGGCTTCCGGATCACACATCTCTAGCATGTTTGTCTTTTTTTGTATTGTCCTACTAGGTTTTGATCATGTTTTGGACTCTACCGATCCCGTTTGTTAGCGCACTTCCTTATTTACATTCATCACCATGACAACTTATTTGCTCCTCCTGCATGGCTCATTCACACACCGGTTTGTAATTATGTTTTCTGTATTTAAGCCCCTCTGCTACCTAGTTCGCTCTCGCCAGTTTGTTTGCACCTGCAACCGTTACGTGAGTGGTCTCTGATTATTTTTCTGCTTGCTAAATGTAGCTTGCCTCCGCGCGCTTGGCTCGCGCTTTATGGACTTCGAACTCTGTCTTCTATGTATATTAGCATTTAGTTTTCTGTGCTCAGACACGCCTTTGATTTGCTCTTTTGTACCAGTGTTCTTTTGTAACTTCATATTAAAAGGCTGTTCATACCTTCATTCCTGCCTGCTGTGATCCTGCGCATCGAGAGGCGACACTCCCCGCGCATCCACGATGCCGCGCAAACGTAACAGCGGCTGCCTTTAACAACACAAACACAGCCGGTGTTTCCTTGTTTACATTCCCGAAGGTGAAGCTTTACTATGTAACAGAGCCGTCAAGCGAACATGGTTCCCGACCACATGTCAACCGGCAGGTTTCGGTGAGAAAATTGTGGTAATAAGTCGGCTCTTACCGAAGGCATGAGCGGAGCTTGCGTCGTTCTTCATGCACCTGTCAAAGAGGCAGCTGCGGACTCTCTTGCCTCCACCTACCGGCTGCCCCTGAACGTGGGATGCTATCACCATGGAGGAAAGGAAAAAAAAGCTCAGCCCGGCCCGAACGGCTGCCTTCGCTTCGCCTCGTCGAGAAACGTGGCTTCCTTCAGAGACACTGGCGTCTGTCCGACTTTCAGGTACGACTACATAATCTCACTAAAACACTGGTAACACAATAAGAAAATTAGGGATTTTCCAGAATTATCCTAGTAAATGTGTTTAATAACATCGGAATCGCTCACACTGCCCTCGCCTTTTTTTTCCAAGTCCTTCACTCTCACTATCCTCATCCACGAATCTTTCATCCTTGCTCAAATTAATGGGGAAATCGTCGCTTTCTCGGTCCGAATCGCTCTCGCTGCTGGTGGCCATGATTTTAAACAATATAAGGATGTGAGGAGCTCCACAACCCGTGACGTCACGCGCACATCGTCTGCTACTTCCGGTACAGGCAACGCTTTTTTATTAGCGAACAAAAGTTGCGAACTTTATCGTCGATGTTCTCTACTAAATCCTTTCAGCAAAAATATGGCAATATCGCAAAATGATCAAGTATGACACATAGAATGGACCTGCTATCCCCGTTTAAATAAGAAAATCTCATTTCAGTAGGCCTTTAAGCTCAATGCAGCCATGACATTGTTATTTACAAGTGTATGTCAACTTTTGATCAAGACTGTATGTACTAGAGAAATAAAAATAAAGATCAAGAAATCAGCTGTCAAATAATATGTTGCAGTTTCACATTAGCATGTGTGAGCTAGCCACGTTAGCAGTAGCAATGCACTCCTTAACTCATGTTGGCCGGTAGCTTCTTAACAACACAGAGCCAATAATGTTCTTAAAACACCACTAAACATTACACAAAGACAGTAAAGTCTATTAAAAGTCTAAATTAGTCTTTTACAATCATCAGAATACTCACATCTTCAAAGACGAGGGCAGAAAGCAGCAGAGATAAAACAAGTTAGCGTACATTAACGCAAGTCAAAGCGGAAGCGGAAGTGACAAAGTCAAAAAAAGCTTAAAAATAAAAGTCTCTGGAAAAAGTATGTAAACATGGAGAATTCTTAACGAAAATGTTATGTTGACCGACACTAACGGCGTTGTAATGACATTATTGTTAAATGTGTTAAAAAAATTAAATAAATGTTCAATACTTATATTTGTTTTAAAAGACTAAAAATAAAGAGACTCGCTGTTAGAAAAGACACTATTTTGCATGAATGTGTTTCTTATGCTTCACTTATCGCAGGGGTGTTTTTTTAACGGCCCCATGGCACATTTTAAAAATACAATTGAAAAAAATTCAAAACATAAAAACTGGTGTAAAAGAGCAAACAGGTGAAATGTAAGAGGACAATGTTACAATGCTTTAATAACACAAAGCTGCAATGCAGGCTGTTTTTTTTATGTATATAATAATAATGAATCAAAATCAATGTCATTTCTAATTATTGACCTATTCAAGGCTTCAATTACGTCCCATTAAAATGTGAGTGTGAATGTTGTCTGTCTGTCTGTGTTGGCCCTGCGATGAGGTGGCGACTTGTCCAGGGTGTACCCTGCCTTCCGCCCGATTGTAGCTGAGATAGGCGCCAGCGCCCCCCGCGACCCCGAAAGGGAATAAGCGGTAGAAAATGGATGGATGGATAAATATTCCACTTTGAGATATTTTTGGGGGAAAATGTTGCATATTTTGTGTTTTGCCGTATAGAAAACTGAGCTGTTTTTTTTTTAAAGAAGGGCCTAAAACAAACAAACAAACAAAAATAAACAACAATAAAACTTGAAATTGACGGATATATCTGAAGTTGATTTCGAGATTATTGTGCTAAAAGTAAACAGTAAAAAAAAATGTATAATTTATTTTTTAACACTTTAATGAGTGGGACACTTTAGGATCCCCAATTATTTTACTGTGATTTGTTTTTAAGTGTCATAGCTCAAAAAATAATAATAAATCAAAATCCAAAATTAAGGCTCCAATTATTGTATAATCTCAAATATTCCACCTGAAAAAGTTATTGGGTGAAAATATTGTATATTTTGTGTTTTTTTTCCATTTTTTTCCCCAATGTTGATCTAGTGATTTAAAACTAATAATAAGGAAAATAGTAATACTGAATAATGACACATTTTTTATATATTTTTTTGACCAAAATCCTTTGGGGTCCCCGGGATCATAAAAGAGTGGAGGTCTAAATGTATATTGTTTGTATATATACTGTATTGGTTTTTAGAATAAAAAATATAAAAATGGCCCCTGCTTGCTTTGATTTTTCAGTGTGCGGCCCTCAGTGGAAAAGGTTTGGACACCCCAGACTTATCGGATCGGATAGTCCTTTTATTTTTAAACCACGGTTTTGTTTTTTTTGTTACTCGAAACTTGTGTTCTGACAGTGCATTACTGTAAAAACTATGACACGGAGAAAATGTAAAACAATATTAAAAATGTTCTTAGATTTTAGGGTTAAAAAAAAACCAAAGTTTAGTACCCTAAATTTTAAGAAACGTATTTTGTTATTACTCTAAACTTTTGTTCTTACAGTGCATTACTGCAAAATCTATGACACGAAAAAAAAAGTAAACAATTAAAAAAATGTTTTTGGGATTTTAGGGTAAAAAACAACAACAATGGATTAGTCTCCAGAATTTTAAGCTACATTTTTTTTTTACTTTAAACTCGTGTTCCTACAGTGCATTACAGTAAAAACTATGACCAAAAAAAAAGTAAAACAATGTGAATTTGTATTTTTATTTTAGGGT